>NW_027186928.1:0-67079 GCF_028583685.1 Petaurus breviceps papuanus | reverse complement strand
TTCCTTCCTTCCTTCCTTCCTTCCTTCCTTCCTTCCTTCCTTCCTTCTTTCCTTCTTGCTTCCTTTCTCTCTCTTTCTCTTTTCTGAAAGACCAAACCTTATACACATGTCCTATGGAGCTCATCAATTGGACCACAATAGATCCCTGTCCAAGAACTACTTAAATGACTAAATCTTGGCCCCTCCTGGCTCAGAGTGAATGCCAGTAGCAACTGTTTCTCTTTTGACCAGTAATCCTGGGAAACTTCTGCTCCTAGCTTGACTTTTTTTTTTAATTAAAGGGGCCATCCCCTGGCTCACTTCTTTAGGAGGCCAATTCACTGAATGGGCAATACCGAACTCAAAGTGGGAACATAAAAATGCTTTAATGTAAAATGACCAGGGTGTCCCATTGCAAACTGTATCATCTCCAGTCATCCTGATGAACATCTGGCCACTGGACCAAGATGATTTTAGAGGAAAAAGTGAGACTGGTGATCTTGAACAGCTCTCATTCACTCAAATCAAAGTCAACTGCAAGTCATGTCATCATTTCCCCAATGCAATTGTCTGCTTCAAAAACAAAGGATAAGAACAAAACAACTGATCTAGTCCTTATTCCTCTTTCTATAAAAGAAAGCATTCTAACATTTGGGACTATCCCAAATTGAAATAATGCCTCAAAAGGTAGTTAGTGGGGCGGCCAGGTAGCACAGTGAGTAAGAGCACTGACTCCAGTGTTGAGAAGACCTGGAGATCGAATCCCGAGCTCAGACACTTAGCAACCACTCAGAAACACCTGGCCGTGTAACCTTGAGCAAGTTACTTAACCCCAATTGCTTAGGGGCGGCCAGGTGGCTCAGTGAGTAAGAGCACTGGCTCCAGTGTCGGGATGACCTGAATCAAATCTGGGCTCAGATACTCAGCACCACACCCAGAAATAATTGGCCGTGTAACCTTGAGCAAGTTACTTAACCCCTATTGCTTAAAAAAAAAAGGTAGTTAGTTTCCCATTACTGGAAATGTTTAAACTATGTATCTTGATGACTATTAGTTAAAAAAAAAGTTACAAGTTATTTCTGATCTGTTACAGGCCATTTCTTTAAGCTATTATCAGATTTAGAATTGAATTGTTTGATGAATCTAGATCAATTGAAATTATTCTCCTCAACCTTTTTTTTAAACCCATTCAAAGATCTATGTTGGATAATTTTGACTACATGAAATCAAAAAGCTTCTTTGGTCTAAATCACTATTGATTAGAGAAATGCAAATCAAAACAACCTTGAGGTACCACATCTCACCAGTCAGATTGGCTAAGATGACAAAACAGGAAAATGACAAATGCTGGAGAGGATGTGGGCAAATTGGAAGACTAATTCATTGCTGGTAGAGTTGTAAACTGATCCAGCCTTTCTGGAGAGCAATCTGGAATTACGCACAAAGGTTTATAAATAATTTCATATTCTTTGACCTAACAATACCTCTCCTAGGGTTATATCCCAAAGAGATCATAGAAGTGGAAGGAAGACCTATTTGTACAAAAATGTTTATGGCAGCTTTTTTTGTGGTGGCAAAGAATTGGAAATTAAGGGGGTGCCCATCAATTGGGGAATGGCTGAACAAGTTGTGTTATATGAATGTATATACTATTGTGCTATAAGAAATGAGGAGCAGATGGTCTTCATATTTACGTGGAGATGCTTATATGAACTGATGCTGCATGAGAAGAGTAGAACCAGGAGAAATTCGTACACAATTCCAGACACAACATATGCATATGTGTGATGACCAAATTTGATTGTCTGGACTCTTCTCAGCAATGTAGTGATATAAATCAATTCCAAAACACTCATGATGGAGAGAAATATGTACATCCAGAGAAAGAACTAGAAAGAACTGAGTTTATATTGAGATTGGAGCAAAATACCTGATCTTTTTCCTTTTCTTGTTTGGTTTTATGTCCTCTTTACCATTTTTTATTCCATCTGATAAAATCCATCTTTATAACCTGACTACTGTATAATGTGAAAGTATTTACATATCCTGTACTTGACTATATATGGCCATGGGTGGGAAGGGAGTGAGGGGGCAAAATGTGAAACTCAAGGAATTGTGGAATTGAATCCTGTAAACTAAAAGTAAACAAACAAATTAATTTAAAAAAAGAAAAAGGAAAGAAAAAAAAGTCGTGTTCTGTCCCTTTAAAAAAAATCTCTAGGAAAATCTGGGAATAAGCCTTACCGACCTTAGTTTGGCTAATTATTGGGTGACAGACAATCATTCCAAAACAGTGATTTCCAATTTAAAAGGTCCTGCAAAAGCTTGTACTCTCCTTGTTTAACCTTTAGGAGCAAAGATAACCATGCCAGAATGAATTAATTATGAGGGGCTTAAGTAGAAGGATTTTTAACACAATTATATTAAAACCCATTAGGGTTTTGTAACCTTCCTTTGTTACAATTTCACTAAAGAACATTACTCTTCAATAGATGATTACCTTGCTCATCTCTATCCATTGAAACCTTTCCCTTATTCTAGGCCTTCCTTCTCAAAATTCTTCTCCTTTGCACTGACCTCATTTTCTCTGTCATTTGTGTAGGTATCTACCTCCTTGTTAAAGGGTTGCTTTGTGTCTTTTATATCTTTGTATGCCCAGGTCCTACAACAATGTTTTTCATATGGGAAATGTTTCATTAATGCTTCTGGAAGGAATGAATAAATGGTGAGATGGAATGGCATAGGATAAAGAAAGATGGATTTGGAAGAAGAGGATCTGGGTTCAAATACCAAATCTCTCTGAGGAAAATCTCTTTGAACTTCAGCAACCCTGATAAGATTAGACAAGATTGTCTCTATCTAAGGTTTCTTCTCTATTCTATCTACCTTTCAATTCTAATATGTGGCTAGGGTGAATTGCATATGGGATTTGGAGTCAGGAATACTTGACATGAATCTTGCTTCGTACACTTATTACCCACATTATCCTGGGCAAGTCACTTGTACTCTTTGCCTTTTGTTGCTCTTCTATAACATTGGGATAATAATACAACCTACCTAACAGGGTTGATGTAAGGATCAAATGAGTTAACATATGTAAAGTACTTTGTAAACCTTAATGAGTTATAGAAATGCCAGTCATTATCATCATTATTATTAATGGTAGTAGTAATGGTAATTGTTCACTTTCCCCCCATTACAAGAATATTATGGTCTGTGTAGTATTTTTGAGTTGTTTTTGTTGTTGTCCTTAGTTAGTTTGGACCCATGATTTTATCACTGTAGGAAAATTCTAAAGGAACACATTTGACTAATGAAGATCAGCTCTGCTCTGTCTTAGACATATTTGGGATAATGGAAAATTGAATATCTTCCTGGGTTCATACAGATTGTATGTATCAGAGAAGGAACTTAAATCTGTCTTGCTGATTCTAAGTCAAATTCCATCTCCATTATACAATGTAGTCTTTCTATTTACAATTTACTCAAACAAGCAAACACCATATGTGAAATTTAAATCACTAAGCCCACAAACCAAGCCAATTTATTTGACATAGGTATGGCAAACCATAATTCTTCATAAGGCAATAATCACAGATTTGAGATGCTATTCTCTGTTGGCATAAAGCTTTCCAGCTAACTTATCTGAACCTACTCTAACTCTTATATAACTAAGGGAAATGACTGTAAATAAGAAATTGTCAATAGTTTCTCAATTATCATTAAAACTCTCCTATAGATACTGAACACACTTGCTTCTGACAGTGAGCTTTACTTCCTGATAAAATACAGTTATGATATTAACATTTACTCACCACATACTGCTTTTTAATATTTTTCTATTGGATTCATTCATATTTGGCTCCCCCTAGCTAACTCTATAGTAGATCCTCTTAGAAATGTCTAGGCTTCTCTCTTTTGTATTTCATTTTAGATCCTCCCTCACGATACTATGGGACTTCATCTGTATCTTTTACTCTCTGAGTACGTGCTAACAGTTTATTTACCAATTATAGTGAAAAATCCTGTGGCCAAAAGAGAAAACCATTTGATATTTAACAGTTTCTTAAGGTGCAGAGATGATTGTGATATACTGCAAAGAACAGTAGCTTCACAGTCACAAGATTTGGGTAAGAATCCTGCCTTCATCATTGTGCATTTTCAGGCAATTCACATTGTCATTTTTTTTGGGGGGGAGAAGGAGTCTCTATTCCTTATCTTTTAAATGGGAATGATTGTGTTGGTACTACATATCTCAGAAGGTTGTCATGAGGATCTGAAAATAAAATGCCATCAAAGCACTTTAGATCCTATAACAGGGAGTGAAAACTTTTCCTGTAGTCACAGAAATGTTGGAAGACTGGGAAGCATGGACTTCTGGGAATTGTAGTTCTGATATATTGTGTACATTTCATCTCTACATCATTCCCACTAATGGAAAAAATAAAAGTTCAACATCCAGTGTCTCATGATGATATTTTTTTTTGCTGTGTTCTGTGGGGGATGGTGGTTGGGGGAGGCTGAGTATATTTCCAAATCAGGGAGTAGAGATACTCTGCTCCCTAATAATAACCAGTATACAGTTGGGTCTTTTATATTCCTCCCCCCAAAACCACATACAACAGTTTCTCAGGTTGTATGAACATACCTGTCACAGGATCTCATTAAAAAATACACTCTTGAGGAGATTTCAATTCATTTAAAATGCAACTTGTCAAAAAAATGCCACAAATTTTAAACAAAATGTCACTAAAATAAGTACATTTTTAAGTGTTTGAAAAGCTTCTAAGCAAGTTTTTGAGTACATCTGCTACACAAAAAGGAAGCCCTGTCTGTGGACCTAAGACACACAAATTCAGTTACTTTTATACAGAATTGAGTTTAGAATATTTGACATCGATGAATTTGACCTTTTTTGATAAAGATTTCTTTATCTATGATTATATTTGAGATAATTATTTATCATTCTGATGGTAAAGACATTTAGGGTTCTTTTATGACAATTTCCCTAATAATAAGCTCCAAATGAGTTTTGCTTGATGAAGTGTCTCTACCATAACACATAACATTTTGGGCATTAGGGCAGAACAGTACACATGGGGTTATATAATCATAGTAGGGAAAGAAAGTGAAGAGTACTGCTCTAGTCACCTTTCCTTTGGATAGGACCTCATCCATTCTGGACCTACGAGGTTTTTATCTTGGTTTATTTATTTATTTTTTTTGGAGGGCAACTGGGATTAAGTGACTTGCCCAAAGTCACATGGCTAGTAAATATGTCACGTGTCTGAGGCCAGAGTTGAACTCAGGTCGTCCTGATTCCAGGACCAGTGCTTTATTCACTTCACCACCTAGCTGCCCAAAAGAATTTTATCTTTCTTTAAAGACATCAGAGTAAGAATCTCCAGAACTCCCTTGGGTCATCTGTTTGACTCCACAACACACGTACCAGAAACTTCTTCCCAGTTCTATAACATGAGTTATCTACATTTATTTCATCCGTTCCTCAGTGAGGGAGGCAACACTTATTGACAGATATTTCTTTAATTACATTCTTTATCTCAATTTTCTCTTCCCCAAACACATAATCGCAATCTTTGTAGTATAAACTAATAAATTGTATCACCTGATCATTAGTAAATTAAAAAAATAAATTTAGTTCAAGAAGTAACCTGCTATATACAAGAAAGTACCATCAAAAACTAGATGAGTATAGGAGCCGAGATTGTAAGCATCCCTAAAACCATAATTACTGCTTCTAGTTTAGACCTAATATCATAATCTGGGGAAATAACTCATGTGGAGAAGGTGCCAATCATGTCCATCAATTGCCAATCAATTGTCACAAAAAGGGTAGGCAAATCAACCTAGCTGAAGTAGGAAGAAAGCCTGAGGAGAGATAGGCGGCAGCATTTTCCAAGAAAATCATGCCACTACCACCACTACTTTAACAATGTTCAATTTAGGTACACCTTAAAGGAAAGGAAAGCCACACATTTAATAGCTATGTGATTATTAGCAATTCGATTTATCCCAAGAGCCTCTTACAAATGGGGACAATCATATTTGCACTATTTAGTTCATGCAGATTATTATTTTTTTGTTATGTTTGTTTTGGTGGGGTTTTTTGTTTGTTGGTGTTTTGCTTTTTGGAGGGGGGAAGGCAGGGCAATTGGTGTTAATTGATTGTCCAAGGTCAAATGGCTAGTATGTGTTAAGTGTCTGAAGCCAGATTTGAAGTCAAGTCCTCTTGACTCCAGGGCCAGTGCTCTATTCACTGCACCACCTAGCCACCCCAGTCATAGAGATTTTGTAAATAAAGAACTTTGAAAACCTTAATGCAATATATAAATGTGCAGTTCTTATTGCTTGGCATGCCATTGAGTGTTTCAAATAACTTTAGATCAAATAAAACAAAGAAAAAATTCTTCCCTAAAACCTCCTGCCCATATTGGATAATTTTATGTTTATGAGAGAGAGACAGAGACAGAGAGAGAGACAGACAGACAGACACAGAGAGACAGAGACAGAGAAAGAGAGACAGAGACAGAGAGTAGAGCATCTGAATATTTCACTATAAATTTAAAAAATGAACTTGAAACCAAAAAAATGCTTTTTTTCTGTCATTTTTCCCTCATTACATTTTGCTACAAACAAAGGCTCCACAACTTTTCCCTATTGGAGTCTTGCCTCAGCAATGCCTTTCATTGCAGACAGACAGCTTCCTTCACAGTAGATCTCTAAAGACACCTTTTAGAAGATGGTTTTAAAAATATATTTTACAAGACAAATTATATTCTGGTTTTATTTTGGTGCTATTGCATGATTGTGGCAGGTTAATTGATCACAGACTTGAAATCTTAAGACATGATTCATATCACCTATGAGGCATTTATTGTGTTGGTTGATCAATATAGAAGTTCCAAAGCTAAGGGTAATAAAGTCCAAAGAATCTCATATGCTTGGCATGTATCTATTATCTTGAATTTGAGGGTCCTATCAATATTACAACAGTTTCTAAGGAAATTCTGAGGAAATCTATAATCAGGTCGGGGGCAAGGGACAATCACTTCACATGCTTAGAAAGGTTTAAACAGTAATCATGTAACTATTCAAAGCACATTAGTGAGCTACTTGGAGAACAAAATTTATCATGAGAAATGGATGGCTTGTAACGTGTCAGGGTTGCTGTGTCTACAGCACTTTAGAAGTCACAGCTAATGTAGTTATACTGTAGATAATGTAAATGGAATCTCTTTTTTATACTCCTTTCTGGTGGTTAAATGTGAATTGTGCTTTGGACTTAATAGCTAATCATTATCACCAAAACAAACTCTATGAGTTACAAGGAAGCTCCTTCTTTAACTTAACTTTAATGGATCGGTAATCTCTTAATGTAGGTACTACTGCCATCACTACAAAAATTAACCCATCCATACTTTCCTTTTTCTCTTACCTTTATTTACTTTCAACTATAGGTATTTGAAAGAAGTGGTGCTCACTCAGATACAGGATATCCTGTCTCGACTTTTTATATTTGAGGAGCACCAACCAACATCTCTGGCTACCAGGTGGTTGGCACATAAACAATTGACCTCAATTTCTAATTGCATATTTACTAGATAATATCATTTTAATGGCATGTAGGTCATCATTGGTAACACTCAAACATAGTTAGCAAATCAGAGGGGAAAAAAGGAAATGGACTAGAAAAAGTGATGAGTTATACAGTCAGCCAAAGTTTATACTAATCCTATGTTTCTGCTCAGAGTTGATTTGCCAAACTATATCTTCTATTTCATATTAATTAGAATGTGACCTTCTTGAGGCATCCAAGATGGCCAAGTAGAGGGAGTAACCCAGGGTAACTCTACCAGCATTTCCTTCCAAACAGCTTTATGGAAACACTTTAAATAAAATTCTGGAGTGACAGAGCTAACAAAAGTCCGGATGAGACATCTTTCAATACTAAAACAACTTAGAAGTTTGGCAGTAGAGGTCTGTGACACTGGGGTGGATACAAGCCTGGAATGCCCAAAACCACCACTGGCCTTGGAGATGGCTGAAATAACAGCAGCAACAGTAGCTGCTTTGGGAACTAGCAGCTAAGGGAAGAAAAGGGGATCAGACAATTGATCAGAATTAGATTGCAGGGGATTATTCACTGACACTGGATTCAGGGCCTGGCAACTGCAACTCTAGTTCATGCTCAATTCTAGGTCGCAATTCAAGGTTGCAGTTCAATGGTGGAGAGGAACTATTTTCGTATGGGAAAAGGAGCCATGGTCACAGTACTAAGGCAAAAAAAAAATGTTATAAATTGCAGCCATGCAGGAAAAGGGCCCTTTCCTAGGTAAAAACCAGAGGCCACACCAAGATAGCAGTGACCAAAACTTATCATCTGACCTTCACTTTTCTGGAGTCCAACACCCCCTGAGACCATCAGCACCCTGATTTGGAGACCATCCAGCCCTTACATTCTAGACCAGACTTCTCCTCTGTTGCCAGTCATTGCCATGAGCTCCACCTCCCCAATACACCAAAATGCCTCAGAGGCCAAGGCTGAGTCCACTGTCAACCAACTGACCAACCTCTACCTGCAGGACTCTTACCTCTCCCTAGGTTTCTATTTTGTCCTGGACAATGATGCCCTCTCTAGTTTGTTACATTTTTTTTCTGTGAGCTGGTGAAGGACACAAACAAGGGAGCCAATTTCCTTATTTGACTCCAGCAACAGTGTGGGGGCCATGTCCTATTAAAGGCTTTGCAAAAACCTGCCTAAGATGAGTGTGGCCACAGTTTGTATGCCATGGAAGTTGCCGTAAACCCAAAGAAGTACCTGAATCAGGCTCTCATGAAGCTGCATGTGGTGGGCTAAAGCCACATCCATATCTCTGCCCCTTTCCGGAGAGCCACCACATGGGCAAGGAAGTGAAGCTCCTGAAGTACATGGGAGACTCCCTGACAATCCTGTGCCAGATGTGGGTGGATGCCTAGTCTAGAGTAGGTATCTTTTCTGAAGGCTGAACCTCTAGCCTGCATAGGCAACCTGAAGCCCCAAAAGGAGAATGCAGTGCTGTGCCAAGAATAAAGCTAACTTGCCCACTTAGTTATATATATATATATATATATATATACATATATATATATATATATATATACAAATAAAATAAAAGTTAAAAAGATAAAATGTTGAATGCACAAAAGCCCAATAAGAAATCCTAGAAGAGTTATAGAGTAGATAAGGGTGGTAGAAGAAATGAGAATGATGCAAGTAAATTATGAAAAGAAAACTAATAGTCTTGAAAGAGGCACAAAAAATACTGAAGAACAACTTAAACAACGGTAAAAGAGATGGAAAATCACTGAAGAAGTAGAAAAAAATCTTTAACAAGCAAAAGTTGCCAAGTGGAAAAATAAATACAAAAATTTACTTTAAAAAATTCCTTAATATTAGAATTGTGCAAGTAGAAGTTAATGCCACTATGAGATATCAAGAAACAATAAAATGAAATCAAATTAATGAAAATATAAAAGAAATAGAAATATCTCGGCAGAAAAATAATTGAACAGAAAATAGATTGAGAGGAGATAAGTTAAAAAATATTGTATTACATGGAAGCTATGATAAAAAAACAGCCTAGACGTCATATTTCAGCAAATAAGAAGGGATTTCTTTCTTATGCATTACGTGTGGAAGGAAAATACAAATGGAAAAAAAATTGAAAGAATTCTCCTATCATTCTTGAAATAGATATCAACATAAATATGATAGTCAAATTGAAGCACTCCCAAGTGAAGGAGAAAATATTTCCAGCACCAGAAACAATTTAAATTTTATGGAAGGATAGTCAGGATCACAGAAAATTGAGCAATTTCCACAATAAAGGTGTTTGGGGGGGGGCAGAGTCAAGATGGAAGAGTAGAAAAATAAATTTAGCGAGGCTCCTGCTTTGACATCCTCCAATACATGTCAAAAGTGACTCTAAACAAACTTTAGAGCTACAGAACCCACAAAGTGACAAAGAGAAACTAACCTCCTGCTGAAGACAGTGTGGCAGGCTGGCAGGAAGGCTCCATTGAAGTCTTGTGGGAGCTGAACCCAGCCCCCTGTGAAACCAAGGTTTTAGCATCAGGATACCCAAACCACCCACAGCTAGAGGGAGATTGGGAGAGTAGATCACTATCAGAAGTGGAGGTTTCAGGAATTATCAAACAATAAATGCCAAAGACAAAATGAGACATCAGTGGACTTTGGGAACAGGGAGTACAGGACTGTGGACCAGCCCCTGCCTCAAGAGGGAGAAGTGGCTGACATGTGGTGGCCACAGACACATGACTGCTTCAGAGCTCCTGGCCTGCAGATTGTAGGGGGACCAAATGACCAGTATGAGGTGTAATCGCTCTTGCTTTAACCTGCTTGCATCTGGATTGCTGTCTAGGTAGAGGTCATGGCGTACATGACCAGTTTGCAAGAGCATGTGGAGGTTTCAGAGAGGGCAGTCAACTAAGACCTGGGGGCAGCTGAGAAAATACCAGCATTCTGGGGCAAAACTCTACTCTTTAGAAGCAGAGTTCTACTGTGGCAAAAAAAAAGCTCAAAAATCAGGCATTAGAGTGGCAAAATGAGCAACCACAAGAAGCAAAGAAAGCTCAGCAATCCAACTTTACACTCCTATTTTTGGGACAAAAAGGATCAAAATATGGAACAAGAGGAACACAACAAAATCAGAACTCCTGCACCAAAAGCTTCCAAGAAAACTGAATTTGTTACAGGCCATAGTGGAGGTTAAGAAGGATTTTGAAAACCAAATAAGAGAAAGGAAGGAAAAATTCAGAAAAGAAATGAAAATGATGAAAGAAAATGATGAAAAGAGAGTCAACAATATACCTGAAGAAAATAACACCTTAAAAATAGACTAACTCAAATGGCAAAAGAGCCTCAAAAAGCCAATGAGGAGAAAAGGCCATAAAAAGCCAAATTAGCCAGATGGAAAAAAGACTCTCAAAAGCTCACTGAAGAGAATAATTCTTTCATAATCAGATCTGAGAAAATGGACACTAGTGACTTTGTGAGAAATCAAGATACTATTTAACAGAACCAATTAAATGAAAAATAGAACTCAATGTGAAATATCTCATTGGAAAAACCACTGATCTGGAAAATAGAACCAGGAGAGATAATTTTAAAATTATTGTAGTACCTGAAAGCCATGATCAAAAAAGAATGTAAAAATAATCCTTCAAGAAATTCTCAAGGAAAATTGCCCTGATGTTTTCGAAGCAGAGGTAAAAATAGAGGTTGAAAGAATCCGCTGATCACCTCCTGAAAAAGATCCCAAAGAGAAAACTCCTGGGAACTTTATAGTCAGGTTCCAGAGTTCCTACATCAAGGAGAAAATATTAAAAGCTTCCAGGAAGAAAGAATTTGAATATTGTGGAAATACAAACAGGATAACACAGAACCGGCCAGCTTCTACACTGAGGGATTGAAGAGTTTAAAATATGATATTCCAGTGGTCAAAGGGTATGGGATTAAAACCAAGAATCACCTACCCAGCAAAACTGAATATAATGCTTCTGGGGGAAATATGATCATTCAATGAAATAGAGGACTTTCAAGCATTCTTGCAGAAAAAACCAGAGTTGAATAGAAAATTTGACCTTCAGGTACAAGAAGCAAGAGAAACATGGGAAGGTAACCAGGGAAAAGAAATCATAAGGAAGTTATCAAAGTTGAACTATTTACATTCCTACATGGAAAAACAACAATTTTAACTTATGAAATTTTTCTCAGTATGAGAATAGGTGAAGGGAATATAAATGTGTGTATATGTATATGTATGTAAAATATACATGTATGTCTCTATGGAGGGTATGTGGTCATAAGGATACATATGTGAATGTGTAAAGGTATACATAGACAGAGGGAACAGGACCAAATGAATAGGCAGGGAAGATACTTAAAAGGTGAAATTGAGAGTTGAGAGAGGAATATAATGAAAGGGGATGAGGAGAGACAGAATGGGGTAAGTTATCGCATATAGAACAGGCAAAGGGAAAACTGTTACAATGGGAAGCAATAACAGGAAGGCAAAAAGGTATTGAGTCAACTGCCATTGAATTTTGCTTTGGGAGGGAATGTCATACACACTAAATAGGGTATCTCACCCTACAGGAGAGTCAGGGGGAAGGGGATGGGAGGCCAGATGATGGGGGGGAAGGAACTTGGAAGCACCCACTTTTGAAAAGGGGCAGGGCCAAAGTAGAGAACATAACAAGTGGGAGGCAGGATAGGCAGGAGGGAAATGTAATCAGTCTTTCACATTATATCCACTATTGAAATAGTTTGCATAGCTACAAATGTACAACCTACATTGAATTGCTTATGTTCCCAGTGAGGTTGGTGATGACAGAGGAAGGAAAGAATATGCAATTCAAATTTTAAAATCAAATATTTTAAAATATTATTATTTGTTTACATGCAAGTGAGAAATAAGATATTTAGGCATTGGAAAAAATATACACATCTTGCCCTACTTGAAAGTCAGAGGGGAGAAGGGGGAGGATATGGGAGAGAGCATATTGGGGGAAGGGATATTCAGTGTGATCGCTGTTTTGGGATGGTGGGTAGTGAAAAGAGGTGGAAAAAATTTGTAACTCAAAATCTTGTCGAAATGAATGATATTTAAAATGTAATAAAAATAAATAAATATTTATTTTGCTAAAATAATATAAAATTAAATATTTTTATTTAAATAAACTTAAAATTTAAATTAAAAAATGTGTGGAGGTCTTAGAATGATATTCTGGAAGTCAAATAGCTAAGATTACAACCAACAATAACCTATTCAGCAAAGATGAGTATAATCCTTAGGGACAAAAGAGCATAGTTAATTAAATAGAAGACCTTTGATCAGTTCTGATTTAAAAAAAAAGATCAATGTTGAATAGAAAATTTGATATTCAAATACAAGACTCAACAGAAACTTAAAACAGTAACATGATAGAGATGTCAAAAAAGCCTCAATAGGATTAAATGGCTTACATTCCTATATAATCCATATAACTCCTAAGAATTTTATCATTATTTGGACAGCTAGATGGTATGTACTGAGGGCACACTTATGAGTCAATTATGTTGGAATTATATCAACAAAGAAAAAAAATAGATATCCTGGGAAGAAAGGGAAGGGAAAAGAAGAAGGGGCAAATTTATGTCACAAAAAGGAGGTGTGTGGGGGTTGAGCACAGATGGAATAATGGAAGCAGTAACGTTTCTAAGCTCTTCTGTGAATCCTGTCACTAAACTTTAAAAAGTGAATCTGAACAGATTTTAGAGTTACAGAATCCAATGGAAGATGTAGTGTGGCAGAATCTAACCCAGGAAAGTGCCCATGTGGGTCTGGGCAGGGGAAGGTCAGCTGCACCTGTGGGGACTGGAGAGCAGAGTACAGCAGAGTGAGAATGAGCCCCAGCGAGCAGACTCACCCACCCTAAGGTCGATTCACAGCAGGCTCACCAGTGCAGGACAGAGCATCCCAAGGAGTTGGGTAAGAGAAGTCTCAGGGCCTGCAGCGGAGACTGAAGTTTCTCCTGGGGCTATCAGCCCACAATATGGAAGTTTAAAAATCACCTACCTGATTTTCCAGAAGCCAAGATGGCAAAGTAAAGTTTAGCGGCTTCCATTCCCCCTCCCTGACCTAGAAAACCTAGAGATAAATGTCCCACCCAGAGTAAAATCCTGAAATAGCAGAAATAGACTCAGGCTTAGTAGTCACTGAGAAAGGGTGTAACTGAGGCAGTAAGGAGTCTAAAGTGAAGAGTAGGAGGGGTCCCAACTAACCCCACCTCAGCTGACAAACAAGAGCTCCCAAAACAAAGGGTGGTGGAGCCAGGAATTACTAACAACACAAGTCCAAGTGAACTTTAGCACCATCAGGGGAATCTGCAGACACCAGCTTTGCCAGCCACCAGCTGCTGAGCCTATCTTAGCTGGATCCCAGGGGCATAGAGGCAGAAATCAGGAGAGTATAGAGCACCCCTCTGTAAGGGTTATGGGATTTAAAGATCTTCCATGCCCCGTTGGACTTGCTGATGTAGCAGGAAGGGGCGGAGCAAGAGGAAGCGGAAGCCAAGCTAGCGTTCCTGCGTCGGCTGGCGGTGGTGGTGACGGCGGCAGCAGCAGAGGCAGTGGCAGCGCGAAGCCCTTTTTGAGTTAGGGCTGCTAAGGACTTTCTGCTAAGGACTCCTGCTGAGGACTGCCAGGGGTCTGAGCTGCTGGGAGCGCGCTTCCAGGACGCTGGGTGGTTGCTGTGTGTGGGGAGAGGAGGACCTTTGCCTGAGGTAGCTTGTTCTGTTTTAAAGGCTTTAAAATGTGGGTGCTTTCTACTTTATCTACCTGTGCCAATATCATAACTACTCTGATGGCTTTCACTTTCTGGTTTTGGGACTCAGTCTTTTGGTATCTTAATAAATTTTCTAGTTTATTTCCTCATATGGCAAACATGACGTATTTTGTAATGGATAATTATATCAGCATATTTGTAATCTCTATAGGCATTGTGAATATGGCATTGCTGATACACCCTCCCCCACTGGTTGGTTACACTGTCATCCTAACGGTAACTCAGGGGAAGCACTGAGTATCCTGGCCTTGGCCTCAGTCTCGACATTCACAGGGTACAGCAGACAAAGTCAACAACCAAACCCTTAGCTACAAGCCTGAGAAATGGGGAAATAAGAAAACACAATATGAAAGAAGGAAACTGAGAAGCAGAAGGGAAAGGCAAGAAAATCTATGCAAGCTCATTAAAATGAGCAAGAACAACCAAATACAGAGGACAACATAGACTCTATACTCACACCTGAGACCAAAGAAGGAAATATGAACTGGTCTCAAGCCCAAAAATCATTCTTGGAGCATCTCAAGAAAGATTTTAAAAGTCAAATTAGAGAGGTACATGACAAATTTAAATGTAGAGCGACCAAATTCGCAAAATAAAAGTCTCAGTGAAGAAAACAAATCCTTAAAAAGTAATATTTGTGAACTGGGACAGGAGGTTTAAAATCTAACTGGAGAAAATACTTCCTTAAAAAAGAATCTTCAAAAACTAAACAAAGAGAATAATGCACTAAAAATTAGAATCAGTAAAATTGAATCTAAGGACTCTATGATCCATCAAGAGTCAATCAAGCAGAACATGAAGACTGAAAAATTAGAAGAACATGTATAATATCTCACTGGAAAAACAAGTGACCTAGAGAACAGATCCAGGAGAGATAACCTAAGAATTATTGGTCTACCAGAAAGCCAGGATCAAAAACATGGAAAACATCCTACAAGAGATTGCAAAAAAAAAAAAAAAAAATTCCTGAAGTCTTGGATTCAGAAAGTAAAATATTTATCAAAAAATTCACCAGTCTCCTCCTGAAAGAAATCCCAAATAAAAAAAAAACTCCATGAAAAATAGTAGCCAAATTATAGAATTACAATGTTTAGGAGAAAACACTGCAAGCTGCAAAAAGGAACAATCCAAATATCGTGGAACTACAATCAGGAATACCAAGGACCTAGTAGCTTCTACATTAAAAGATTGGAGGGATTTGAATTTAATATTTCATAAAGCAAAAGAGCTAGGACAACAACTAAGGATGTGTGTGTGCTTTTCATGTTAGAATCTTAAACTTAACTAATTATGTTGATCCCTCTTTGAACCACAACCACTGGACATAATGGTCATATGATATTCATCTCCCTCTCTCCTTCCCCTCTATTATAATATGTCTTTAAGCCTCCAAAGATACCTTGCAAAACTGAGCATTATCTTTCAAGAAAGGAGATTGTAATTTAATGAAATAAGGGACTTCAAGAATTTCCTGATGAAAAATCCAGAGCTCAATGGAAAATATGATCTCCAATTACTAGACTCAAGAAAGACATAAAAAGGTAAACAAGGAAAACACACACACACACACACACGCACACTCTCAGATGCATGCACAAAACTTGGGATGCAATAAGAGAAAACTGTTTACATCTCTATGTGAGAAGATATGTACCAATATTGAAATTTATATGATTATGACAACCTTTAAAAGGAATATATATATATATATATATATATAGATAGATAGATAGATAGATAGATAGGCAGTGTGGGTATAAATGAACTAATCTGACAATAAAAAGAAAACTTTAGTAAGAGGTTCAAAGTGATTGTATTGAGATGAAAGGTAAGGATGAGTTAGAAAAAAGTAAATTATGGCACACAAAGAGGCATAAAGACATACTATAGTAGAGGGGAAGGAGAGAGGGAGATGAGTACCATGTTGACATTATGCTCAATGGCTGTGCTTCAAAGGGGGATCAACAAAATCAGTTAAGTTTAAGATTCTAATGTAAAAAGACAGACATTAAAATAGAAGGAAAGGAGGGAGGGAGAGGAGCTACGTATGAAATATAGTCTCATTGGTTTGGGGTCAAAGAGGGAAAAACATACTCCAATAAGTATAAAAATCTATTTTGCCCTATAGGAAGTAGGAGGGGTAAGGAGGGATAAGAAGGGGGATAACCTCCAAATAAACAAGAGAGAAGTTAAGGAGGAAAATAGAATTTTAGAGTGGCTAGCTATAACAGGTCTATTGAGAAAACTGATTTGGGATATAAAGGAATTTACCTCCTTCTCAGTGGTACATGGCACATACACAAAAATAGACCATGCAGTAGGACATAGAAATCTCAGAATTCAGTGCAGAAAGGCATAGATTTTAAATGCATCATTCTCAGAGAATGCTGAAGTAAAAATCATGTGCAATTTAGGGCCATGTAAAGATTGACTAAAAGGTAATTGGAAACTGAACATTTTAAACCTAAATAATGAGTGAGTTAAACAAAAAAATTATAGAAACTATCATTAAATTCATTCAAGAGAATGACAATCATTACACAACATTCCAAAACTTGTGGGACGCAGCAAAGTGTGTTTTTAGGGGAAGTTTTATATCCCTGAGAGCATATATAAATAAATTAGAGAAAATGGAGGTCAATGAATTGGGCATGCAATTGAAACAGCTAGAAAAAGAACAAATTGAAAATTCCCAATTAAATACTAAATTAGAAATAATGAAAGCAGAAGGAGAGGTTAATCAAATTAATATAATTAAAACTATTGAATTAATAAATAAAACAGAGAGCTGGTTTTATGAAAAAAAACAAAAGTGATAGATCCTTAGTCAATATGACAAAAAGGAAAGAAGAAAACCAAATTATGATTATCAAAAAGGAAAAGGGTGAATCTACTTCCAGTGAAGATAAAGTTAAAATAATAATTAGGAATTATTTTGCCAAATTGTATGCACATACATGTGACAATCTTAGTGAAATTGATGAATATTTACAAATATATAACTTTCCCAGATGAATTGAATAAGAATTAATTTACTGAAATAACTCCATCTCAGAAAACTAAATCAAACAAGCCTTCAGTGGTCTCCCTTGAAAATATCTCCAGGGCCAGAAGGATATACTAGTGAATTCTTTCAAACACTGAAAGAACAATTGGTTCCAATACTCTAGAAATTATTTGGGAAAATTAGTGAAAAAGGAGTCCTACCAAATTCTTTTTATGACACAGGTATGTTACTGATACCTAAATCAGAAAGAAATAAAATGTACATATAAAATTAAAGACCAATTTCCCTCATGAATATAGATGCAAAAATTTTAAATAAAATATTAACAAAAAGACTACAGCAACTTACTACAAGAACAATGAACTTTAATCAGGTAGGATTTCTCCAGGAATGCAAGAATGGTTTAATATTAGGAAAATCATCAGTATAGTTGATCATATCAACAATAAAACTAGCAGAAGCCACATTACTCTCTCAATATATGCAGAAAAGGCTTTTGACCAAATAAACATTCATTCCTATTAAAAGCACTACAAAGTATAGGAATAAATGGAGCCCTCCTTAAAATAATAGGTGACATCTATTTAAAGCCATCAGCAATTATAATATGTAAAAGGGATAAGCTAGAAGCATTTCCAATAAGATCAGGAGTGAAACAAGTGTGTCCACTATCATCATTCTTATTCAATGTGGTACTAGAAATGTTAGCAGTAGCAATTAGAGAAAAAAAAGATATCAAAGGAATCAAATTAAGCAAAGAAGGGACCAAGCAATAAATCTTTGTAGATGATATGATATGATGATATACTTAGAGAATCCTAGAGAATGAACTAAAAAATTATTTGATAAAGTAAGTAAATTTGGCAAAGTTGTAGGATGTAAAACATAACTCCTAGGCATTTCTGTATATTTCTAATGAAATCCAACAGCAAGTGACAGAAAGAGAAATTCCATATAAAATTATGGTAGACATTATAAAATATTTGGGAATCTACCTGCCAAAACAAACCCAGGAGAACTATATGAACAAAACTACAAAGCACTTTTCACACAAATACATTTATATCTAACCAATTGGAAAATCATCAATTGCTTGTGGCTGCATTAAGCTAATATAATAAAAATGACAACTTTACCTAAATTAAATTACATATTTGGTGCCATAACAATCGATTTACCAAAAAATTATTTTGTACGGATAATAACAATAATAACAGAATTCATTTAAAGAAAAAAAAAGATCCAGAATATCAAGGGAATTAATGAAAGGAAATGCTAAGAAAAGGGGGTAGAATCAAGATGGCAGAGTAGAAGCAGGTCTTCCTTAAGTCTCTGGCTTGCAGTCACTTTAATTCATGGAAAAAATGAAGCTAGAAAACTTTGGAGCTACAAAACCCACACAATGAAACAGAGAAGATAACATTCCACTGAAGATGGCCCAACAGAATGACAGGAAGGGGCCAGCACAGTGCTCTGGGAGCCCAACCCAGCCCCGCTGGAGCAGGAGGTTTTAGCCTCAGGGAGGCCTGAATTGCTGCCGACTGGAGGGACTTAAATCACCAATAGATGTGGCAGTATCCAGAATTATCAACCCATAGATGTTATAGACAAAGTGAGAAGTGAGTGTATACTTTGTGGGAACAGGGAATTCGATAGTGTGATACAGGCTTGAGGCTCCATCACCATGCAGTCATTACCACGTGGTTGCCCCAGAGCTCCTAACCTGCAGATTTTAGGGGAAGAAAGCAACTAGTCTGAAGGGTAAATAAACACTCTTGCTTTTACCTGCTTAGATCTGGATCACTGTCTAGGGTGGAGTTACTGATGTGCATCAACAGTGTACCAGAGCATGTGGAGGCTTCACAGAGGGAATCCTACAAATAGCTCAGGCCCCTGTGAAAAAAAACCACAGCATTTGGCATAAAGCACCTCTTTCTGGCAGAAGAGTTCTACTGTGGCAAAACACTCAAAGGTCAAGTAATTGAGTGGCAACACGAGCAAACAAAGGAAGCAAAGAAAACAGAACAATCCTACAATAGACTCCTATTTGGGGGACAAATAGGATCAAAGCAAGAAATAGGAGGAAGACAGCAAAGTCAGATCTCCTGCAACAGAAGTTTCCAAGAAAAATAAAGCTCGTTCCAGATCATAGAGGAGCTTAAAGAGCATTTTGAAAACCAAATAAGAGAGGTAGAGGAAAAATTGGGAAGAGCAATGAGAATGATGCAAGAAAATTATGAAATAAGAATCCACAACATGACTGAGGAAAATATTATCTTAAAAAATTGACTAATTCAGATGGCTAAAGAGGCTGAAAAAGGCAATGAGGAGAAGAATGCCTTAAAAACCCGATTTTTCTAAATGGAAATAGGATCTCAAAAGCTCACTGAAGATAATCATTCCTTCAGAATTAGAATGGTTCGGTAAGAGCACCAGCTCCAGTATCGGGATGACCTGGGATCGAATCCAGGCTCAGACACTTAGCACCCACCCAGAAACACCTGGCTGTGTAACCTTGAGTAAGATCCTTAACCCCAATTGCTTAGGGGCGACCAGGTGACTAGGTGACTAGGCGACTAGCTCAGCTAGTAAGAGCACTGGCTCCAGTGTTGGGATGACCTGGGGATCAAATATGGGCTCAGATACTTAGCACCACACCCAGAAATAACTGGCCATGTAACCTTGAGCAAGTTATTTAACCCTGATTGCTTAAAAAAAGAATTAGATTGGAGTAAATGTAAGCTAGTGACTTTATGAGAAATCAAGGTAGTATTAAAAAGATCCAAATAATTAGAAAATAGAAGTCAATGTGAAATATCTCAATGGAAAAACCACTCACTTGGAAAATAGATCCAGGAGAGATAATTTAAAAATTATTGGACTACCTGAAAGCCATGATAAAAAAAAAGAACCTAAAAATTATCCTTCAAGAAATTCTCAAGGAAAATTGCCTTTAAATATTAGAACCAAAGGGTAAAATAGAGGTTGAAAGAATCCAGCAATCACCTCCTGAAAAAGATACCCAAAAGAAAACCCCTAAGAATATTATAGCCAGGTTTTAGAATTCCATGATCAAGGGGAAGATAGTACAAGCAGCCCACAAGAAACAATTTCTATATGGTGGAAACACAGTCAGGATAACACAGGACCTGGCAGCTTCAACATTCAGGGCTCTAAGTGCTTGGAATGTGATATTCCAGAGGTAAAGGGAGCTAGGAGTAAAATCAAGAATCATCTAGCCAGCAAAACTGAGTATCATGATTCAGGGGAAAATATGGTCATTCAGTGGAACAAGGGATTTTCAAGCATTCTTGATGAAAAAAGCAGAGTTGAATAGAAAATTTGACATTCAGATACAAGAAGAAAGAGAAGTATGAGAAGGTAAATAATGAAAAAAAATTCATAAGGAGCTTATCAAAATTGAACTTCTTACATTCCTACATGGAAAAATGATAATTTTAACTCATAAAAGATTTCACAGTATAAGAATAGTTGATGGGTATATGTATGTGTAATGGAAATGCAGATTTAAAGATCTTCCCTGCCCCTAGGCTAACGTGCACCTGGAGCCTGTTGTGGGAGGCTTGTTTTTCAGTAGATACTTTTTGATTGGCCAGTGGGTCAATGGGGTTGTTACATTCTCTGAGCCAGGAGAAGGCTATATAAGCCCTGATGTGTAGCTTTGTTTTGGGACTCACTTTGAGAAGTATTCTGTGATTTGATCTGAATTCTGGGAAGCCGTTGTTGAGAGTCCCCCGGCTTTGAAAAACCCAGAATGTGGAAACCCAGATGTTGACTGGGTATGGATGTAATGGTTGGACAGTTTGGAAATCTGTCTACTTGATGTTTCTGTCTTGATAATTATGCCTGTATACTTTGAAGTTGGGGTGCTGACCTTTTTCCCCTGAATAAGGTAAACGATATATGTCTGACTGATTAAAGTAAGCTTGTTAACCCATTTTGAGTTGCTTTCCTTTAACAAAGCAGATCCAAGAACCTGTGGTAGCTGCAAACCCTGAGGACGCTTGGGGTGCTTGCTGCTACAGTATGCATACATATATGTGTATGTATACATACACGCATGTATATGTCCATATTGGAGGGTGTATGAATACATATGTGATTGTGTGTATATATGTTTACAGCTATACATATATAGAGGGTACAGGACAAATTTAATAGGAAGGGATGATACTTAAAAGGTGAAATTAAGAGGAGAGAGTAATACAATGAGAGGATATGGGCACAGAAAGAATTGGGTTAATTATCTCATATAGAAAAAGCAAGGGAGGGGCAGCCAGGTAGCACAGCGAGTAAGAGCCCCAGCCCCAGATTTGGGATTACCCAGATCGAATCCGGGCTCAGAAACTTAGCACCCACCCAGAAACACCTGGCCGTGTACCTTTGAGCAAGTTACTTAACCCCAATTGCTTAGGGGCAGCCAGGTGGCCCAGAGAGTAAGAGCATTGGCCCCAGAGTCGAGATGACTTGGGATTGAATCCAGACTCTGATACTTAACACCACACCCAGAAATAACTGGCTCTGTAACCTTGAGCAAGTTACTTAACCAGAATTCCTTAAAGAAAAAAAAGAAAGAAAAGGCAAGGGAAAATGGTTACAATGAAGGGGAAGAATAGGAAAGCAAAAGGGAATGAGCCAAACTAAATCTTATTAAATTTGGCTTAGGGACGGAATGACATACACACTAAATAGGGTATCTCACCCTACTGGAGAGAAGAGTGGAAGGTGATGAGAAAGGGGATAGTGAAAGGGAGGGCAGGCTGGGAGGGAGGGAAATTGGAATCAAACACTTTTGAAAAGGGATAGGATCAAAGTAGAGAGTAGAACAGGTTGGGCGTGGGATAGGATGGCGGGAAATATAGTCGGTCTTTCACAATATATCCATTATGGAAATGTTTTGCATAGCTATACATGTACTACCTGTATTGAATTGCTTATCTTCCCAGTGAAGGTGGTTGATGAGGAAGGAAGGGAAAGAATCAGGAATTAAAAGTTTTTAAATCAAATGTTTAAAACATATTTGCATATATGATTATAAAAATTATTATTAATTTACATGTAACTGGGAAATAAGTTATACAGGCACTGGGGAGTAGAGATCCACTGTGCCCTACTGGAAAGTGAGAGCATGGATGGTGGAAGATACTGGAGATATCAGATTGGGAGAGGGTATATTCAGTTGAATTGCTGTTTTGCAGTGTCGAGTAGGGAAAAATGGGGAGAAAATGTGTAAACCAAATTCTTGCAGAAATGAAAGATGTAAATTAAAAAAAATAAAAATTACAAAATAAAGACTTATAGGGAAGGTGGCCTAGCCCTACCATGTATTAATCTGTATTATAAAGAATCAGTAATCAGAACTAATTGGTACTGGCTGAGGAAGAGAGTAGTGGATCAGTAAAATAACTTGGATACTAGCGACTAAGCAGTCAATGACTATAGTAAACTTCTGTTTGATAAATCCAAAGACCCAAGTTTTTGAGATAAGAACTCACTATTTGAAAGAAACTGGGAAAACTAGAGTACAGTATGGCAGAAACTAGGCATAGACCATTATAGACCATATACCATATACATACATATATAGACCACAGACCACATACCAAAATCAAGTCTAAATGGCAGCGTGATCTAGATATAACAGCTGATACTGTAAACAATCCGGGAAAGCAAGGAATAATTTCCATGTTAGACTTATCCAGAGGAGAAGAATATATGACCAAACAAAAATTAGAGATTATTATAAAATGCAAAATGGATAATTTTGATTACATTAAGTTGAAAAGCTTCTGTACAAACAAAGCCAATGTAGCCAAGATTAAGAGGGAAGTGGAAAATTGGGAAAGAAGTTTTACAAATAATATCTCTGATAAATGCCTCATCTCTATAATATACAGAGAACTGAGTCAAATCTATAACAATACAAGTTATTTCCCAGTTGATAAGTGGTGAAAGGATATCAACAGGCAGTTTTCAGAAGAGGAAATTAAAGATATCTGTAAGCATGTGAAAATATGCTCTAAATCACTATTAATTAGAGAAATTCAAATCGAAGGAAATCTGAGGTAACACTTTTCACTGGTCAGATTGGCTAAGATGACAAAACAGGAAAATGACAAATGCTGGAGAGGATGTGGAAAAATTGGAACACTAATGCATTTTTGGTGGAGTTTGGGAACTGCTTTGCTCATTCTGGAGAGCAATCTGAAACTAGTCCCAAAGAGTTATAAATAATTGCATACCTTTGACCCAGAAATACTTCTTCTATAGTTGTATCCCAGAGCGATTATAGAAGTGGGAGGAAGACCCATATGCACAAAAATATTTATAGCAGCTCTTTTTGTGGTGGCAAAGAAATGGAAATTAAAGGCATGCACATCAATTGGGGAATAGCTAAAGAAGTTGTGGTATATGAATGTAATGGACTACTATTGTGGTATGAGAAATGAGGATTAGATGGACTTCATATTTACCTGGAGAATCTTCTGCAAACTGATGCTGAGTGAGAAGAGCAGAAGCAGGAAAACATCTGTACACAGTTACAGACACAATGTATGTGTGAGGACCAACTTCGATAGACTGATCTTTTCTCAGCAATGCAGGTTATAAGTCAACTCTAAAAGTCTTATGATGGAGATAGATGTCTAAGTTCAGAGAAAGAACTACAATGAACAGGGTTTGAATGCATATTGAAGCAAACTACCTGCTCTGTATCTTTTTATTCTTTTTGGTTGGTTTTGTTTCTTCTTCCCATTGTTCATTCCATCTGTTACAATCCTTCTTTATAACCTGACTAATGTTTAATGTGAAAGTATTTGCAGACCCTAAACTTAATTGTATGCTGCCATGGAGGGGGAAGGGGAAGGAGGGGGGTGGATTTGGAACTCAAGTAATTGTCTAACTAAATCTTGTAAACTAAATGTAAATAAATTAATAAAACCAAAATTTTTCAAAGAGGTATGCAAGGAAAAGTTATTGCAGTGGTGTAATGGCAAGTAGAAACAGCTCTCCAGTGGACTGCTAATGTGAATAGCTTTAAGTTTCTGATCATATAGTATAGTGAACTCTACTTATTCAGCAGTAAACTAAGGGAAACATTCACAGAAACCACAGTACAGCATTCGCAATGATATAGCACAACTTATTCCTAACGTGGCCACACAGTTTTAAATAAAAGATATCATTAATTATACAAGATACAAACATCTCCCATTTCTGGGTCACATTGACTTCATCTCTTAGAAAGTCTTCTTTCTTCTTGATTGGAGACTATTTTCTAATCATCTTAACTCCATAATCCTTAAAGGGTACAAGACACAAAATACAAAGTTCTACCCACCCCTATGTCATAGTAAATCATTATGTTGTCAGTCAGCACTTAGTCAAGAACAGGTGCTTTAATCTTGGCTTGAGGCTGGCTTCCAAATTCCATGGTTCCTCTTCCATGGTCCCAACTCTGAATTCAACCAACCTTTACCTGGATTCACAGGCAGGCAGCTCTCAACTCCTCATCCATCTCCTTGCCCTGTTCTTCATGGAGTTCCCATTCCATATTTATGCTCACAGTGATCAGTCCACCTCAAATCCTTTGAAGTTTCTGTGTCTGGGAAGACAAAGCTTAACAGAGTCAAAACAACTTTCATACACTTTGCTGGCACCATCATCAATTCACTTTCTACCTATGAAATCAACGCAGACACACACAGAAGTCTTAGAAATCAAAAAATGATCAGCATAGTCCCAGGACCTCTGAAAACATTAGTAAAACCTTCCTCCAGTCCTTCTGTAAACAGACAAGAAAATTCTCTTTTAGGGCTTCTGAAATAGCAGGAAGGTTTGAGGACTTCTGTTACAACAGCAACATCCTCTATCAGCATACAGATCTGACAAAGTAACATCAACATAAAGTGTTGGCCACCAGAAGTATTCTCCTTCTCAGTTCTGCTCAGTTCCAGCTTATGTTCCTCCTTTTATATGGTGTTTCTCCTTCCTGTCCTACTCTTCCTGTTGTATTAGACAGTTCCTCCTACCTATGAAACCCAAGGCAGGGATCAAAAAAGGTAGTAAATATTTAAATACCTGAGAAAAGTTTCTAAGTGCTTCTTTGCTTTCTATTACGAGTAGAAGGGAACAAGAACATGGGGTCGTGCAAAGTAATAGGATTTGAAGAACTCCCAGGCCCCTTGAACTTGCTGATATAGCAGGAAGGAGTGCAGCAGGAAGGAGCCAGAGCCATGTAATGGCTGGGCTGGTGATAGTGTAGTGACTGGAAGTGGCTGCAGCAGTGGGAACCTCTTCTGAAAGCCAGTCAGAACTTCTTCTGAGTAATGCTGGGGATGAGAATTGTGGAGGTCTGGAGCCACTGGGAGAGAACTATATGGAAGCTGAGAAGTTATCCCAAGTAAAGAAAGGAGGATCTTTGCCTGAGGAAGCCTGTTTTGTTTTGAAGGCTTCAGAATGTGTCTGTTTTGCTGCATTAACTATATGTGCCAAATCTGTGGCAACTGTAATGGCTTTGATTTCTGGTTTTGGGAGTCAGCGTTCTGGTATTTGAATAAATGGTCTGGCTATGTCCCCCATGTAGAGAGCCTGTTATATTTTGTGATTAATGATCACAACAACATATTAATGATCACTGTAGGCATTGTGAATATTGCATTTTTGTTAGAGTTGGAGAAGTGGCACACAACACATGAACCTCATTTTCATAAGGATTGGTTCTACCAGGGAAGAATATATACACACTCATTTAGATATAGAAACATATCTTACCTAAGAAGGGAATAAGAGGGGAAGGGATAAAATAAAAGGAGAGAGGTGAAACAAGGGAGGGAGAATTAAGGGAGGTATTTATCAGAAGAAAAATAGATTTTTGAGGAAGAATAAGGTAAAAAGAGAAAGAAGCATAAACAGAAGAAAGTCTTGGTTGTCCATTATTTTAAATGCTTTATTAACTTCTGATTTACATCATTCATTTTGTCAGATTTTGAGTTGCAAATTTTCTCCCCATTTTTCCCCTACCCACCACCCCAAAATAGCAGTCCCACAGGATATTGCCTACTCTAATCTGCTCTCTCCCATATGTTCTCCCATACCCCATTGGAATTTTGCAGTAGGGCATGGCAGGTTTCTATGCACCAGTGCCTCTATATCTTATTTCCCAATTACATATAAAATAGTATTAATAATAGTGCATATCTCCCTCTCTCCCTCCCTCTCTCTCTCTCTCTTTCTCTCTCTCTCTCTCTCTATATATATATATATATATGTATATGTATATACATGTATACACATACACATAAATATATGCATATATGTACATATATTTGAATATTTGATTTTAAAACTTTGAATTACAGATTTATTCTCTTCTTCCCTTGTCACCCACCCTTCCTGGGAAGATAAGCAGTTCAGTATAAGTTGTACATGTGGGGCTAATGCAAAACAATAACATAGATACATTGTAAAATACTGAATATATTTCCCTCCCTCCTATCCCACCTCCCACTTGTTCTATTCTCTACATTGATCCCATCCCATTTCAAAAGTGGGTGCTCCCAACTTCCCAATGCCCGAGCCTGCCCTCCCTTCCATCATCCCCCCTCTCATTCCCTCCCCCCCCCATCTCCTGGAGGGTGAGATACCCTATTTAGTGTGTATTTCACTCCTTCCTCAAACCAAATTCAATGGAAATAAGATTGACCCATGCCCTTTTGCTTTGTAATTCTTCCCCTCCATTGTAACCATTTTCCCTTGCCCCTTCTGTATGAGATAGTTTATCCCATTCTGTCTCTCCCCAACTCCCCTCATTATATTCCTCTCTCAATTCTTAATTTCACCTTTTAAGTATGATCCCTTCCTGTTCAATTGGCACTGTGCCCTCTATCTATGTATACCTGTAAATACATTCACATATATATTCATATGCTCATATATCCTCATATACAGATATATATGTATATGTACATATACATATATATACACATACCCCCCCCCCACACACACACACATATATATATATATATATATATATATATATATTTCTATTCCCTTCAACTATTGAGAACATTTCATAAGTTACAATTATTGTTTTTCCATGTAGGAATGTTAATAGTTCAACTCTGATAAGTTCCTTATGACACAGAGAAGCTAACCTCCTGTTGAGGACATCCCCATAGGCCAGAAGGAATCAGGAAGCAGAGTGCTCTGGGAGCAGAGCTGAGGCAAGCCCCATGCCGAGGCTTTAGCCCTAGGGCGGGCCTGACCAGCTGCCGGACAGAGGGACTCCAGATCAGCAGTGGCTGTGGTTGGTTCCAGATTTATCAACACATAGATGAGAAGGAAAAAGTGAAGGGTCAGTGCAATCCGACTTTGGGATGCAGTAAGTGGGAGTGCATGGCTTTTGCCCCCGGGGTGAAAAGCTGCTGAAATGCCATGGAAGTTTCAGCTCCTGGTCTACAGAGTGTAGGGAGAACAAGCACCAGTCTGAGGGGTAATTCCTCTTGCTTTAACCTTTGTGGATCTGGATTGCAGTCTAGGGTGGAGGTCCTGGGGTGTGTCCAGCTTGTCAAATCTTGTGGAGAACTCAGAGAGGGCACCCATCAAATACCTCCAGCAGCTGAGAAAAAGCCAGATTTGGTGACAAAATCTTCCCTGTCTAGTGGGAGTACTACTGTGCCAAAAAGCCCAAGGGTCATGTGACTGAGGGTGACATGACCAGGTAAAGGAAACAATGCAGACAGAAGATTGTAACATTAGACTCTGATTTTAGATTTGAGCACAGGGAGATGAGACTTCCTGACTCCAGGCCTGGCACTCAATCTACTTTGTCACCTATATGCCCTAATACTATACATACTAGCTTGCTTCTTCTGTGAAAAAAGGACAGGATATGGGATCAGGGAAAAGCCAAATCCATATCCTGCCACCGATGTTTACTAATTGTTTCACTGTCATTTGTTATTTAACCACTCTGGGTCTTCGTTTTCTAATCTGTACAATGGAATTGTACATATCAGTTATACCATATTCCTCCAGTAAACCTTTAAGCACTATGTAAATTTCACGTACAATAACATTCACCAATTTGACTCCCTTTTGATTTTTTTGATATTTTTATATAATTCATTTCCTTTAATCCTCCATATATTAATTTTTAAATTTATTTTTAGTTTTCAACATTCATTTCCAGAAAATTTTGAGTTACAAATTTTCTCCCCATCTCTCTCTTACCCCCACAACAAAAAAGCATGCCTACTGAATACCCCTTCCTCCAATCTGTTCTCTCTTATATCCTCCTCCCCCCCCTTTTCCCAAGTTTCTTGTAGGTCAAGGTAGATTTATAAACCTCATTGCCTATATATCTTATTTCCTGGTTGCATGTAAAAAAGTTTTTTAAAAATTATTTTTAAAACTTTGATTTCCAGATTCTTTCTCTTCTTCACTCCTCACTGACCCACACTAGGAAGATAGGCAATACAGTAAAGGTTGTACATGTGTAGTTACTCAAAACATTTCCATAGTAGTTATTTTGTGAAAGACTATATTTTTCTCTCCATCCTATCGCACCCCCAATTGTGCTTTGTTCTGTTTTCTCCTTTGACTCTCTCCCTTTTCAAAAATATTTGCTTCTAAATACACTCTCCCCCAATACATCCCCTGATTTATCCCCTTACCCCCTACTTTCCTGTAGGGTAAGATTCCCAATAAAGAGTATTTGCTATTCCCTCCTTAAGCCAAATTCAAGGAGAGAAAGTTTGACTCATTCCCTTTCACCTTCCTGCTCTTCCCCTCCATTATAACAGTTTTCTCTTGCCTCTTTTATGAGATAATTTACTCTATTCCATCTCTCCCTTTCTCCTTCTCCCAACATATTCTTCTCTCACCTCTTAATTTTATTTTTAGATATCAACCCTTTATATTCAAATCATCCTGTGCCCGCTGTCTAGTTTTGCATGTACAAACACATACACACATATACATATAATTACACAAACACCCTACTATACATGCATGCATACATACATACACATGTACATATATATTCCCTTCAACTATCCTCATACTGAGAAAAGTCTCATGAGTTAAAATTATCATTTTTCCATGTAGGAATATAAATAGTTCAAATTTAATAAGTTCCTTATTATTTCTTTTTCATGTTTACATTCTCATGCTTCTCTTGATTCTTGTATTTGTACTTCAATTTTTTTATTCAGCTCTGTTTTTTTTTCATCAATAATGCTTGAAAGTGGGGTGGCAAGGTGTCACAGTGAGTAAAGTGCCCGCCCTGGAGTCAGGAGGACCTGAGTTTGGTTCCAGCCTCAGATACTTAACACCCTCACACACACACACACACACACACACACAATAGCTGTGTAACCTTGGGCAAGTTACTTAACCCCATTTGCCCTCCAAAAGGCAAAAAAAATAATGCTTGAAAGTCCTCTATTTCATTGAATATTTTCTCCTGAAATAATTTACTCAGTTTTGCTGGGTAGGTGATTCTTGCTTTCAATCTTAGCTCCTTTGATATCTGGAACATCATATTAAAAGCCCTTTGATCTTTTAGGCTCACTTCTTTATATCACTTTATATTTTGCATTGCATTTTCCTGAAACAACTAACCTTTCAAGGCAAATCTTATCAAATTTTTAGGAAACTGAGTGTTATGGTGGTTATTTTACCTGTGATACTACACAGCTATTTAGTGGTTATTCTGGGATTAGAAACCTATTGGCTCCCATTCTGGCATTCCACATAATGGCTGGGACATGACTTCTATCTTTAAATATATGAAAGACTGTCATTTAAAAGATGAATTAAACATTTTTCTTGACCTTTAAGTACAGCACTAGATGGTGTAGATTGAAGTTAAAGAGGAAGAATTCATCTCAGTATTACAGTAGATGATGGATTTCCCAACAGTCACAAGTGTTTAAGAATGGAATGAATTGCTTTGGCAAGTAGCATATTCTTTATGAAGAATTCAAACAGAAGCTTGACAATTACTTATTGGGAATGGGGAAAAATGCAAAATCCTAATTGTCCAACTCACTTTCTGTGTTTCTTTATAATTTGAATACATCTTTGTTCTCTACACTATCTTCCCTCAACTCCTGAATCCCATGCTCCCTTGTTCTATTGCAGATTATGTTTTGTGAAAATACACCCATGGATCATTCCCATGACCTGTATCCTCTGTTTCTATTTTTACGATGTTAGGAGGAGCTAATTCCACTACAAATTTATATTATCTAATGCCAAGTGGGTCCTCAGAGCAAAAAGGTAATAATATTTATATTCCCTAATTAATTCTCTATTCCACTCAATAGCAGTTGTCCTAAATTTTTTCTCCACAAAACCTCCCACTAAACCCCTTTTACCTATCATCTCAGTTGAGGACTACAGTCCTATTTTACCAAACAATTTAAGACTTACATCCTGTATTTCTATATTGCCATCCCCGTTTTATTTTCTCTTTCAAACTACTTTCTGATAATGAAATGTACTTTCTCCTGGCCAAGGTCAACCACTCAACATATAAGCTTGATGCTATCACCTCTTGTCTTCTCCAAAACACTTTCCCCATACCACTCCCACTCTCAACTTTCAGTAATATTTAAGCTTGTGTCCCTTCCTCTCTGCCTGCCAACATTCCTATGTCTCCTTCATGCTGCAACCCCAAAACAAATAAATCCATTAGATTCTATCTCCTCAGTTAAACTCCTTGAAAAAAACCTATCTGTATTAAGTGTTCTTATTCTGCCCCAATATCTTGTAAAAGATCTACATTTTGTTTCCAACTTCATCATAAAACTGAAATTCTTCTCTCTAAAATCTTCCCTAAATGATCGTGTCACATTCTTTTCTCAGTCTCTATTTTTCTTGACCTCTATATTTTATTACCTTCTTTTTGGAGATTAATCTCTCCTTTTTAGGTTTCTGTAAAATTGTTCACTTCCTATCTTACTACTCATTCTTTTGCTATATCTTCACTCATGATATATTCTCTAACTATGGGTATTCCCAAAGATCTAACTGTGCCCTCAATTGTTTTTATTACATATTATTTCACATGGTGATCTCATCAGTTTCCAAGGTCTCAGTTATCATGTCTATCTTAACAATTTGCTTGATTTTTTTTAACCCTAGTCTCTCCTCCTTGATTTTTAGTTCTGCATGAATAAGTGACTATTCAAAATTTCAAACTGGATGTCTGGTGGTTCCCTGAAAAATAAACATGTTTTAAATAGATCTCATTAAGTTTCCTCATAATCTCACCCAGTTCTGAAATTATTCTTTTGTCACATAGGACACAACCATTCCTATTCACTCAGGTTTGCAAAATCGCTGTCTTTCTTCACTCTCTCTCGTCCATGCTACATATCTAAACAGTTGCCAAACTGTTTCCACTTCCAAAAATTGGGAATCCAGAAATTGCTCATGTACTCCCTCTTGTCTCCTTTCTCATAGTCACTACTTTAAGTTCAGGACTTCTTAAACTTTTTCCAATCACAACTCCTTTTCACCCAACAAAGTTTACATGACCTTGTGTATATAGATATATAAATATATATATATATATACACAAATTTATTAATAATAAGTCATAAAGAAATTTATGTGGGGGTGACTAGGTGGCACAGTGAATAGAGCACTGGCCCTGGAATCGGAAGGACCAGAGTTCAAATTCAACCTCAGACACTTAACACTTACTAGTCATATGATCTTGAGCAAGTCACATAGCTGCAACTGCCCTGCCTTTCCCCTTGCAAAAAAAAAAATGTGAAAATAATTTTTTGGTATGCATATACATTTATAATTTATTAAAGCTGAAAATAAATTTGCATATTAATGAGATGGATGTGCTTATTTATTATCATGTAAAGAATTAAATATTGGCAGAATATTTGATACTACAAGACCTTCAAAGTTTTTGCAGAGTTAATTGACATTTTATAATTGTAAATGCTGGGAACATTTCTTCTCATAAATACATATGACAAAATGTATGTTTAGGGCCATTACAGAAATTGTTGGAAATTCTGTCCTAATTCCAAGACAAAATTCATTTAATGATTTTTTTTAGTAAAATTAAGTTATAAACCTGTAATACTTTATAACTTGGCAAACTCTCCTTGAAATTATGAACCCAACCTCACATTCTAGAATCAAAATGTGAAAGGAAGCATTTTTTAACTTTTGTCTCCAGATATTTCAGATGGTCAATTATAACTCTTAGAATTAAATCTTTGGGAAAGTTATTTACAATTATAGAATCATTTGTACCTGTAAACATTTCTAAAGAACATTTTCTAGGGGTGGCTAGGTGGCACAGTGAATAGAACACTGGCCCTAGAGTCAGGAGGACATGAGTTCCAATGTGGCCTCAGACACTTAACACTTAATAGCTGTGTGACCTTGGAGAAGTTACTTAACCCCAATTGCCCTGTGTTCCCCCTCCACAAAAGCAAAAAAAGGAATATTTTATACCTTGTTCCATTTGTTAACTTTTTTAGTAAAAATTTCAATTTTACCTTTTAACATATGTATGTTACATTTTTTCCTTGATGTGACATGTTTAAATTCGAAAATATCTGACAAGTAACATAGTTTTGAAAGCAAAAAGTCATTTTGAAAAAAAATGAACATAATAAGATTTCTGTTTAGTTAAAAATATAACAACTTGATCTTTCACTTTCAATAATTTGTTTAGACTTCATGCTCTTGAGAACCACCTAACCTGTGCATGTACTAATATGCTTTTGTAATCAGAATCCATGTCTTTCCAAAAGTTTGAAAACAAATGACTATTAAGAGCATGGCTTTTAATGAATTTTATGATTTTTATAGTATTACAAAGTGCAACATCTAACTGGTGATATATAACTTTTAACTATGAATGTCTCCTGATGGATCATGCAGCAAGAAAATGTTATATATTCATTTCCACCAGCCTGAATATTTGCAACAAATGCAACATTCTTGACCATCATTGCTCCAGCACTGTCAGACTCCAAAGCGAATTTTCCACTCTAAAGCTTCACTTGTGAAAAAAGTTCATAGACTTTAAGATGTAAATCTTCCCCACCTGTGTGTCCTTCCAAAAGGCAACAAAAATAGTTCTTCATGTATTCTTCCTTCATAAACATATCTTCCATAAAGTAACAACTTTTCCATGTTAGAAACATCGGTTGTTTTTTCTAACTGAATTGCAAACTTTGGCCTGCCTTCAAACCTGGTAATAAGCTGCTAGAATTGTTCATTAGAAACAGTATCATCCAATGAAGGAACTTTACAAATTTCTTCCCTATACTTCTTCCCATGAACTATTTCTAATATTTTAATAGGAGTAGGGGACACAAGATCTTCTCCTATAAAATAGGAATTTTTAGTTTTTACAATTAATAAGAAGTTTCATAAGATGCAAGTAAATGGTTTTCATGGACTGTAACAAATTTCTCAAAACATTGTTTTTTTTAAATTTTTTAAAGGAAATTTTAAAAATACTCTTTTGTTGATTGCAGAATAGAGAATGCTTTCTATTAAGATGTCATTTTGGTTTGGCTGTTTCATGCTCTCCATAGTCAACATTTCATTACAAATTAAGAAAAACACATTTTCCAACACCATCCTCATTTAGAAATAAAATCATATTGCATAAAACTATTTAACATACTTTCCTTTTCTTGTCAATTTAGGTGTACTACATACTGGTAGCAAAGAATCTGCTGTATTGTCATCAGTATTTTACTTCTTCCATCTAAATTTAGCCACTTGTACATAAATGAAAATATTTTTTTCCTAAAATATAAATAAATATTACTAATAATTTCTTAAATGAATACTAGATATATTGTATTAAATTACATTTGCTTGTGCTTAATTTTATAAGTTGTTCTTCACACTTACATACACATACAGCAATGATGGTAGAGAAATATTATTAAAGAGCTTTTGGCTTTACTTGCTGCTATTAAACACTTATGTTTCTGTAAAAAAAGGAGATAACAGTTCTTTTCAAAATCAAACATTCTCACACAATACAATCCAAAGATATAATAATTTGCTGAGGAATGATGATAGGGAAATATTAAAAATTGTTGTTTTCCACAATTAAACTATCATGTTTCTGTAGGAGCTGCAAAATTTGCATGTACAGCAAAAACACTACAATTCATAAAACACAATAGGCTCAAACTGGGTAGTGGAGCCAAGATGGTGGAGTAAAAGCAGGAACTACCTTGAGCTCCTGCTCCTACTGCCTCCAATACCTGTAAAAAAAATGACTATAAAAATTTTAGAACTACAGAACGCAAAAAGTGGATTAGAGATCCAAAGCTCCTGCTATAGGCAGCCTGGTGGACTGACAGGTAGGGTCTATTGCACCAAGTTGGAAGTGGAAAGCATTCCCGCATGAGCCATGCCAGCCCAGACATGTGGCGTCACAGACCCGCAACACAGACTGACAGAAACAGAATTCAGGTTAATGAATCACTGGCATCTTGGGCTGTTTCCAGACTTCTCAATGCATAAATGCCAAAAAGAAAGTAAAATTTCAGTGGGGCAACTCTGTTGGAACTGGTTGAGAGAAGAGCATGGTCAGATCCCTGGCCTTGGGGCAGCAGAGGTGAAGGCAACTGTAGATACTCCTGCAAGGCTGCCTTCTGAGCTCCAGGCCTACAGGTCATATGGGAGCCAAGGGATCATTTAGAGGGTAATTGCTCTTGCTTTGCCTTGCTGGGATCAGGGTCACAGTTTTTTTTGGGGGGGAGGGCAGTCCTTGGTTGAGGATAACTAGCAAGGAAGAACTTGTGGTATCTGTAAAGAGGGCACCCTCCTCATAGCCTGACAAGAGCTCTGAAAACAGCTGCACAAAAGCTCAGAAATTTGGGACACAGCACTCTCCACTCTGGAAGCATAGTTCTACCATAGTAAAGAGCTGAAAAGTCAAGTAATTGGCAAAATGAGGAAAGAGCGGAAGCATAATCAGATCATAGAATCTTTTTTCAGGGTACAAAGAGGATCAAAACATTGAACAAGAAGAAGACAACAAAGGCAAAACTCCTGTATCAAAAGCCTCCAAGAAAAATACAAATTGGTCACAAGCCATGGAGGAGCTCAAGAAAGATTTTGAAAATCAAAAAGGAGAAATAGAGGAAAAGTTGGGAAGAGAAATGAGAATGATGCAAGAAAATTATGAAAAATAAGTCAACAATCTGACTGAAGAAAATAACACCTTAAAAATAGACTAACTCAAATTCCAAAAGAGTTCCAGAAAGCTAATGAGGAGAAAAATGTCTTAAAAAGAAGAATTATCCAGATGGAAAAAGAATTTCAAAAGCTCACTGAAGAAAATTATTTCTTCAAAATGAGATTGGAGCAGGGGTGACTAGGTGGAGCAGTGAGTAAATTGCAAGCCCCTGAGTCAGGAGGACCTGAATTTGCTTCCGGACTCAGAAAGTTAACACCCACACACAGAAAATAAAACTCACCATGTAACCTTTGGCAAGTTACTTAACCCCTATTGCCCTCCAAAAGACAAAAAAAATGAGATCAGAGCAAATATAAGCTAATGACCTCATGAGAAATAAAGTTATTATAAAACAAATACCAAAGAACAATATTCTTGAATCTGAGCTGACATACTGCAGGCAGCGATTATTGGCATTGTATTGCATGACAGCATGTATAGTACAAAGTAAACATGTTGTGTTCTCACAACCAAAGTTGCAAAGTTGCACAATACAACATATGTAAGCACCTCCAGAAAATCCTTGAATTTGTTATGCATTTGGTTTCAAATTCATTTTGGTTGATGCACATACAGAATCCTTATACTGTTGTCAATTTTTTTCAAATTCCACACATTCAGTTATGCAGACTCATATGGGGTCACAACCCACAGTTTAAGAAGCTTTATGTCTAGTTCATTGTTTTATCTCCTCTTTTCTGGACTACTGCAATAGCTTCCTAATTAATCTTTGTACCTCAACTCACTCCATATTTCAATATGTTTTCCACATGAAATCCAAGGACAGTTTTCTAAAGCATAGATTTGATTATGTCTACGCCATGATTTCTATAGTGATTTTTCTAAAGAAATGACCATTACAATCCTTAAAAACAAAACAAAACAACACACAACCTCCAGTGGCTCTTTTATACCTTCACGATCAAATCCTTTGGTTGACGTTTAAACTTGTGTAAACTGGCCCCTTACTATGTTCCAAGTATTTTTACATATTATTCTCATTGATGTTGGACAACTGTAATGGGAACACAAATTTGGAAGATCTTCCCTGCCCCTAGGCTAAAGTGCACCTGAAGCCTGGGGTGGGAGGCTTATTTTTCAGTAGATACTTTTTGATTGGCCAGTGGGTCAATAAGGTTGTTATATTCTTTGAGCCAGGAGAAGGCTATATAAGCCCTGATATGAGGTTTTGCTTTGGGGCTCACTTTGAGAAGTGTTCTATGATTTGATATGGATTCTGGGAAGCTGTTGTCTGGAGCCCCCCTGGCTTTGAAAAACCCAGATGTTGATTGGGTATGAATGTAATGGTTGGACAGTTTGGAAATCTGTCTACTTGATCTGTTTCTCTGACTTGATAATTCTGTCTGTGTATTCTGAAGCTCGGGGTGCTGACCTTTTCCCCCTGAACAAGGTAAATGATATATGTCTGACTGATTAACGTAAGCTTGTTAACCCATTTTGAGTTGCTTTCCTTTATCAAAGCAGATCCAAGAACCTGTGGTGGCAGCAAACCCTGAGGACTCTTGGGGTGCTTGCCGCTACAACAACTTAATATTGCTAATATATAATATCCTATCTTCAATTTCTATGATTTTGCACTGGATATTCCCCATAACTAGCATGATGTCCCTTCTCACTTCTAATTCCCAGAATACAAGGCTTCTTTCAAGAGTCAGCTGAAGTCCCATGTTGTTTTCCAGGTTTTATTTTTTTAATTTGCTAAAAAAGAGGAAGTGGTAATGGGACAGATTAATAAAACTACTGGTTGCATGGAAAAATAAACAATGAAATATTAATTTTATTGGGTGGCTTTTGGGGAGTACAAATGGAAGGGATGCAGGAAAAAAATTCAGGCAATATTATTTTTTAATTATTTGAAAAAAAAAGCTGATGCATGTAGCTACTCATTTTATAGATATAAGCAAGAATTAGAAACCTGAGACTCAAAATTAGTATTAGAATACATACTCAACATTTCCAGGAGGAAAAAAAATGACAGATTAAGCTGCAAATCACTCTCTCCTTTACTGATCTCTAAAAACCCATAAAATATTGGCCCAGCAAAAATCCTGAAAATGTGGAGCCAGCAGAAAGGCTGGATGCAACAGTTTTTTAGGACAGGAAGCTAAAGAGATTAATAGGAAAGGTCCCTCTCACTCTTAGGGAAGGTAAGAAGTCTAAAACTGGAATTGTCTGCAATCTAGAGGCATGCCCTGCCTCAGCAAACCAGCTAGAAATCCTGAGATTCAGGGTGGTGGAGCAAGCAGGCACTAACACCAGGACTCCTGCATGCCTTGGCACAGCGAGGGGAGCCAGGAGATTCCAGTTCAGAAAAAAAAAAAACTTTATGTGTGCTAATGCAGTCAAGATTAGGATGGAAGCAGAAAACTGGGAAAGAATTTTTACAATTAGTGTCTCTGATAAAGGCCCCATTTCTAAAATACACAGAGAATTGAGACAAATTTACAAGAATACAAGCCATTCCCTAATTGATAAACGGTCAAAGGATATGAACAGGGACTTTTCAGATGAAGAGATTAAGGCTATCAATAGCCATATGGAAAAAATGCTGTAAATCATTATTGATTGGAAAAATGAAAATCAAAATGGCTCTGAGACTACACATCACACCTATTAGATTGGCTAAACATGGACAAATCAAGAAATAATGCATTTCCAAAAAGAGCAAAACAGGAAATTTGTATATTTTAAAGAAGATATGGGAAAAATGGAAAAACTAATGCATTGTTAGTGGAGTTATGAACTGACCCACTCATGTTGTAGAGTAATTTGGAACTATGCCCAAAGGGCTATAAAACTGTGCATACCCTTTGACCAGAAATGCTGATAGAATCCTAATAAAGTTAACTCCAGTCTCAATATTCTAACTTCATTATGGGCCTGACCCCGCTAAACAGTAGGTCCACGGTACCTACCTATTCCTCTACACACCCCTAGTCTCAATCACAGTACTAACTTCTTCATATATGCCCCACTGCTCACTGGAACACCAGGTATGTCCCTGAAATTTTACTTCCCACAGAAACAGCAAGTATGTACATGTGATGAGAATCCAGCTACTACCTCTACCTAGCAACTGCCTGCAGACCCATTACATGTATTTGAACAGGTGTGTTCTTATATTCCATCAAAATCACATCATCCATCTAGCCCAAGACACGACCACAATACCTAACTATCAATCTTGACTAGACAGGAACAAACAGCTAGCAAACCTGAGGGCAGCTTTACCAGAATGTTTATCCACCAAACCATAGATGGACACCTCCTCTATTACCTAATACCTTAACAAACAACTCCTGCCTTTTGAATTTAATCATATTCCTATATTTTACATAAATTTTGATTTTGCAATCAGCATCCTTACCCTATAAAAATCAATCTTGCTCTCTCTGAGGTGGCTGGTTCCTCTTGGAACTTAACCCACTTCATGAGAGGTGTCAATCTCAATAAATGCCTATATTTTGATTAGAAGTGGTATGACTGTGAATTCTTTGAGACGGTTCCACCACAACACATCATGAAACCTCAATGGATTTTGGGTGGGCAGAGCTGCATGGCAACAGTTTTTGGAGGCCCTGGGTTTAAACCACGGCAATACCACTTCTTAGGTTTGTGTCACAAAGATGTGATTAAAAAAAGGGGTAAGGACCTACAGACACACAAATATTTATTGCAGCTCTTTTTGTGATGGCCAAGAATTGAAAATTGAGGGGCTGTCCACCAGTTTGGTAATGGCTAAACAAGTTGTGGTGTACAAATATAATGGAATATCATTTATCCAATAAGAAATGATGAGCAGGTATACTTCATAAAATCCTGGAAAGACTTACATGAACAGATGTTGACTGACTGAAGTGAGCAGAACAAGGACAACATTATAGACAGTATCAGCAATATTTGTATGATGACTAAATTTGATAGCTTTTTTTCTCAGAAATGCAAAGATCTAAGACAACCCCCAAAGAATCATGATGGAAAATGCTATCCATATCCAGAAAAAGACCTGGGGTGTCTGAATTCCAGAAAAAGACCTGGAGAGTCTGAATACAGATCAAAGCATACTATTTACTACCCCCCCCAACGGTTTCTTCTTTCTCATGGTTTCTCCCATTGGTTCTAATTCTTCCTTACAAGATTACTAATGTGAAAACATGTTTAATATGAATGTATATGTAGAGCCTATATGAGATTGCAATCCATCTTGGGGAGGAGGCAACAGAAAGGGGGAGAAAATTTAAAGCTCAAAATCTCATGGAACTGAATGTTTAAAACTAAAAAAAAAGTCAATTAATTAATTTTTAAATGAAATTAAATCTTCATGTCAGTGCAAGGCCCAGTCATTGAATTTCAAAGGAATGGATTACATTGTCAAGGAAACATTTAAAGTCCTCCAGTCCTGCTAGTTTACTTACATATCTTGTTATGGGAGCATGTATCTAATAAAAGCATGTCTGCATGAAGAAACAAATAAACAAAGATTAAATATTCAAACTCAGGTATCAGAGATGGTAGGAGCATCTATCTGAATAAAGCTAGATTGTACAGTGGATAGAGCAGTGAGCTTGGAGTGACGATCATCTGAATTTAAATCTTCCCTCAGACACTTAATAGCTGTGTGACCCTGGGCAATGCCTTTAAACTTTGCCTGTTTCCTCAAATCATCTTCATCAATATAGCTTTTATATAGTACCCATATGACAGACACTGTGCTACACTATTTGCAACTGTTACCTCACTGAATTTTTCACAACAATAGTAGAAAATAGGTAATTTCATTATCTTATTTTACAATTAAGGAAACATAGGAATGTAGAGATCAAGTAATTTGCCCACGCTGACATAGTAAATTCCTAAGATCAGATTTAAATTCAGGTCTTCCTTACTTCAGGACCAATACTGAGCCACCTAGATGCAAAAATGGGAATAATAATAGCCCCAAACTTACAGAGTTGTTGTGAGGATTAAATGAGATAATATTTGTAAAATATCTAGTACAATACCTGGCATAAAGTAGGTACTTTAAAAAATGTGTGCTCCCTTCCTTCCATCCTCCAACATTTCTGACCTTTAGAAGTCTTCTCTCATCTTCTCCTTTTCTGCTGCACCTAAAAGGCGGCTGCTGAGCCTTTACAGTATGCTTTATAGATGACCCTTTTCCTGCCATTCCCAATGAGATAATATTTATCTCCCCAAACACTGATTTCCTGCCAGAAACTATATGCAAGGAAGGGCAACAACAGTAAGATGGCCTATTTTCTTTTTGTCCCCAACATGACACACAGCTATAATGGTCCTTACAAAAATAATAACAAGGTTTCTTTATTCCATTTCCATTATGTTAAATTCTTATAAGATGCTTCTTATAGGAAGATCCTTTATAGAAGACATTCAAGACAATTCAAAGCAACAGTAATTCAGAGAAATGAATTATTTAGAATCTCATTTGAATTTAGTCCTTTATATAATGTATATGCCAAAGAATAGTACAATTTCCATGCAAAAGAAATAGATAAATTAAAGTGACTGACTTTAGACTCCTTCACATGGGACAGAGGTGCCATTGCAAGCATTTTTTTTCTCTCAGATAGAATATGTTTTCTAAGTTTTGTCGCTCTTAAAGAGATAGTAGGGTTACAAGCACTAAAAGCATTTTCATAAGATAGCCATTTAGTATATTTCAAAAGATATGCTGCTTAGGGTCAAATGTAAGGTATTGAAAACAACAATAGAACTTATTCTCTTAAATTTTGTATTCTTGATAAAATATGTACCTCATATTTTATGAAATAAATGCATTCAAGTATATTACAACAGAGAAGGAATAGATGGGAAGAGGAATAAATCTGTACTCTGTGGTCAACAGCAAAAATACCTAGAGAGACTGAGATAAGGAAAAAAAAAAGCAGCAGCATGGCCAGGATATAAGCTGGTGAACATCAAGGACATGTTCATAGCAAGGAAATATCATGCCAGACTTGTAAGTCTTCTATATGATTCTGTGTGATATAAGCGTTGCAAGTAGAAACAGATGTTTGAAGACATGATTCAAGTGATGGAAGAATAACAGAAAACTTCAATTCTTGCCCTTTTTTGAGATATATTCTTCTAAGACAGAGCTTAAGATGATGGTCTGCTAGTAGCAAACCCTTTGGATCACAGCTGTAGTTCATTCTCCCCCTTTCCTTTTTGCACTACATATGACCTCCAGAATTTTTGTTATTCCAAAACAAAAATTTAATTTCCTATATAATTTGTGTTGAGTTCTCCCTTACCACAAGGATTCCCTGACTCCAGACTTATAGATCACAAAAGGTATGTATCTCCCTTTCTCTTTTGTCTCTGATATTTTTTAAACATATAGATGCTATGCAATAGTACATAAATGGCACATGTGTTGAACATGGGTATTCATTCATTACATGCAATGACTTTAAAAATAATGCAGCTTGATTATTTATCTCCTTTTATGTTTTTACTGTATCCTTTAATGAAATTATTACTCTTGCAAAATTTTAAAATTTATTTGGAACATAATAGATTCTCATTTTAGCTTAGTGGTTCTTTACATTTCATGTGTGCTTCCAATATGCTACATAATGCTTAACTCTGCTTTCTAATCCATTATGTTATTGTCTTCTGTTTTGTTGGTGAGTTAATACCATTCACATCTAACTTTCTGATTGTTGCACATTCCTTCTCCATCCTGTTCTTTTGAACTTTTTCCTTTCTTTGCCTCTGTAGCCTCTTAACTAAAGAGTGTATGAAAGATTTTGCCTAACAGTTGTAATCTAAAAATGATACAATGTGTTGCCTCTCCATCATTCCTCTTCTTTTCTTCTTGCCATGCTCCCTAAGAGTTTACAATCTTTATTTTAATACTTCCTTTAGAAGGTGGCATAGCTGTACCCGATTTAAAATTCTATTATGAAACAGCAATCATCTAAACTATTTGGTATAGGCTAAGAAATAAAGTGGGGGATCATTGGAATAAGTAAGGTACACAAGACACAGTAGTCAATGAGTACAGTAATTTACTCTTTGATAAACCTAGAAGTTCCAGTTTTTGGAATAATAATTACTCTTTGACAAAAAATGCTGGGAAATCTAGAGAAAATATAACAAAAACTAAGCATAGACCAACATCTTACACCATATACTAAGATAAGTTTTAGTGGGTTCATGATTAAGTCATAAAAGTTGATACCATAAGCAAATTAGGAGAGCAAGAAATAGTTTAGCTTTTACAGATTTGTAAAGAAGGAAAGGATTTATGATCAAACAAAAGATAGAGAACATTATGAAATTCAAAATGGATAATTTTTATTACATCAAATTGAGAAGTTTTGCACAAAGCCAATGCAACCAAGATTAGAAGGGAAGCAGAAATCTGGGAAACAATTTTTACAACCAGTGTCTCTGATAAATGTCATAATTCTTCAATATATAGAGAACTAAGTCAAATTTAAAAGAATAAATGTAATTCGGCCCTGGAGTCAGGAGGACATGAGATCAAATCCGGTCTAAGACAGAACACGAAAACTAGCTATGTGACCTTGGCAAGTTACTTAACCCCAATTGATCTCCAAAAAGAAAAAGAATAAAAGTAATTCTCAAAGACTATGAATAAGTAGTTTTCATATGAAGAAATGAAAACTATATACAGTCACATAAAAGTACTCCAAATTACTATTGATTGGAGAAATGTAAATCAAAACAACTCTGAAGTACCACATCACACCAATCAGATTGGCTAATATGATAAAAAAAAAAGGAAAATAATGTGTTTAAGACAATGTGAGAAAATCAGAAAAATGTTGGTGGTGTTCTAAACTCATCCAACCATTCTGGAGAACAATCTGCAATTATAACCAAAGGTCTATAAAACTGTGCATACCCTGTGATCCAGCAATACCATTGCTAGAACTATATCCCAAAGAGATCATACAGAAGGAGAAAGGACCATCATATGTAAAAATAAAAATTTTTAGCCACCCTGTTTGTGGTAGTAAAGAATTGGAAAATGAGAGGATGCCCATCAGTTTGGGAATGGCTGAACAAGTTATGGTATATCAATGTAATGGAATGTCATTATTCCATTAGAATTGATGAGCAGGTGGATTTCAGCGATAACTTAAAAGACTCGTGTTGAGTGAAATATGTAGAAGTAAGAGAAGATTATACACAGTAATAGCCACATTGAGTAATGACCAGGTTTGACAGACTTCACTCTTCTCAGAAATACAATGATCTAGAGATAATTCCAAAAGACTCATGAGGGAAAAACTAATGAGTCTAAATGCAGTTCAAAGCATACTGTTTTTTTCTTTTTCCCTTTCTCATGGTTTTCCAATTCTATTTTGATTCTTCTTTCACAACATGGCTAATGCAAAATTGTGTTTAAATATGATTGTGCATGTATAGCCTATATCATATTGTTTTTTTTTTCTTCAGGAGAGAGAAAATATGGAACTCAAAACATGTTTAAAATAATGTTGAAGGAGGGGTGGAGTCAATATAACAGAAAAGAAAAAGGACTTCTATGGAGCTCTGGCTTTCACCTCCCCCTATTCATGTAAAAAGTGACTCTGAACAAACTTTGGAGCTACAGAATCCACAAAATGACACAGAAAAGCTAACCTCTCACTGAGGACAGTCTGGCAGGCCAACAGTAAGCAGCCAGCACAGCACTCTGGGAGCCAAGTCCAGTTGCCTGTGAGCTGGAGGCTTTAGCCCTAGGGCAGGCCTGACCATCCATGGCTGGAGGGACTTCAGATCACCAGCAACTGTGGTGGTTTCCAGAATTATCCACCCACAGATGCTAAGGACAAAGTGAGAGGACAGTATTGTGTGGATTTCAGGATAAAGTAGTTTGGGAAAGCAGTTGGACTTTATCCCCTAGAAGAAGAAATTGTTGAGGCCCTGCAACTGTGGAGCCACTGCCATGTGGCAGCTTCAGCTCCTGGCCTGCAGATTATAGGGGGACAAAGCAACCAGTCTGAGGGATAATTGGTCTTGATTTTACCTGCTTGGACTTGGATTGTGGTCTAGCATGGAGGTCCTGGGATGTGTGACCAGCTTGCCAGATAATGTGGAGGCTTCAGAGAGGGCCCTCAACTAATATATTTAGCAGATGAAAAAACCAGAGCATTTGGATTAAATCTCCCCTGCCTGGTAGCAGAGTCCTACTGTAGCAAAAATCCAAAATTTCAAGTAATTGAGTGGCATCTTGAGAAGGCAAAGGAAGCAAACCAAGCACAGCAATGAAACTTTACACTTCTATTTTGGGGACAGCAGGGATCAATGCATGGGACAGGAGGAAGACAGTGAAGTCAGAACCCCGGCACCAGAAGCTTCCAAGAAAAATACATGTGGTTAAAGTCACTGGTGAAGCTTAGAAATGATTTTGAAAATCAAACAAGAGAAGTGGAGGAAATATTGGCAAGAGAAATGAGAACGATTCAAGAAAATTATGAAATGAGAGACAACAACCTGACTGAAGAAAATAACACCTTAAAAATAGATTAACTCAGAGGGCAAAAGAGGCTAAAAAATGCCTTAAAATGTCAAATTCGCCAGAAGGAAAAAAGAATCTCAAAAACTCATTGAAGAAAATCATTCCTTCAGAATTATACTGGAGCAAAAGGAAGCTAGTGACTTTGTGAGAAATAAATATACTATTAAACAGATCCAAAAAATGAAAAAAAAAAACAGAAGCAATGTGAAATATCTCATTGGGAAAACCACTGACCTGGACAAGAGATCCAGAGGAGATAATTTTAAAATTTTGGATTACCTGAAAGCCACGATCAAAAAAAGACCCCAGAAATCATGCTTCAAGAAATTCTTAAGGAAAATTGCCCTGATGTTTTAGAACCAGAATTTAAAATAGAGGTTGAAAGAATTCATCAATAGCCTCCTGAAAAAGATCCCAAAAAAGAATCCTCCTAGGAATATTATATCCAGGTTTTGGAGTTCCCAGATCAAGGAGAAAATATTACAAGCAGCTGGGAAGAAAAATTTCAATTGTGTGGATACATAATCAGAATAACACAGGATCTGGCAGCTTCTACACTGAAGGACTGAAGGGCCTGGAATATGATATTCTAGAGTTCGAAGTAGCCTGCATTAAAACCAAGAATCACCTACCCAGCAAAACTGAGTATCATGTTTCAAGGGAAAATATGATCAGTAAGCAGAATAGAGGACTTTCAAGCATTCTTGATGAAAAAAAAAAAAACAGAATTGAACAGAAAAATTGTTGTTGAGATACAAGAAGCAAGAGAAGCATGAGAGGGTAAACAGGGAAAAGAAGCATAAGAAACTTATTAAAATTGAACTATTTACATTTCGACATGGAAAAACAAAAAACATAACTTATGAAACTTTTCACAGTTTAAGAATAATTGAAGAGAATAGAAATGTATATATGTGTATATATATGTAAATACACACACATATACAAGTCTATGTAGAAGGGCATATGGGAGGATGAATACATATGTGAATATGTGTATATATGTTCACAGAATACATAGAAGGCACAGGACCAATTTTATTGGAAGGGATGATAATTAAAAGGTGAAATTAAGAGGTGAGAGAGGAATATAATGAGAGGAATTGGGGAGAGACAGAATGGGGTAAACTATCTCCTATAGAAGGGATAAGGGAAAATGGTTATATTGGAGGGGAATTACAGGAAAGAGAAAGGGAAGGGGTCAAACTTATTCTCATTGAAATGGGCTTAGGGAGGGAAAGATATACCCACTACCTAAGGTATCTCAGCCTACAGGGGAGTGGGGGGGAGGGTTTGATAGGGGGGATGGTGGTAGGGAGGGTAGTTTGGGGAGGAGGAAAATTGGAAGTACCCAGTTTTGGAAAGGGATACAATCAAAGTATGGAATAGAACAAGTGGGAGGTGGGATTGGAGGTAGGGAAATATAGTCAGTCCTTCGCAATATATCTAATATGGAAATGTTTTGCCTAACTACACATATAGAAACTTTATTTAATTGCTTATCTTCCCAGTATGGGTGGGTGACAAAGGAGGAAGGGAATAAATTTGGAATTCTAAGTTTCAAAATTAATTGTTTTATATATAAATATATATATATATATGTCTATATGTGCTATTATCAAAATTATTTTACATGTAACTGGGAAATAAGATATACAGGCAGTGGGGCATAGAGATCCACCATGCCCTACGGAAAAGTGGGAAGAGGTATGGGAGAAGATATGGGAAGGAGCAGATTGGAGAAGGGGATATCCAGTGTGATTGCTATTTTGGGGTGTTGGGTAGGGGAAAAACAGGGACAAAATTTGTAACTCAAGAACTTACAGAAATGAATTATGTAAACTAGAAGTTAATAAAGCATTTGATTAAAAAAAGGGAAAATCAGGAGAAGGTAAACAGGGAAAAGAAATCATAAATATGTGAAGGGAATATATATATATATATATATATATATATTTATACACACATGCATACATATATATGTCTATATAGGAGGCAATATAGGCCTATGAAAACATGTATGAATGTGTGTATATATTTGTACAGGCATGCACAGATAGTAGTCACAGGACCAACGTAATAGGAAGGGATGATACTTAAAAGGTGAAATAAACAGGTGAGAGAGGAATATAATGAGAGGAGATAGGTAGAGACAGAATGGGGTAAACTATCATTTATAGAAGAGGTTAGGGAAAATGGTTAAAATGGAGGCAATGAACAGGAAGGCAAAAAGGAATGGGTCAGTCTTATTCTCATTGTATTTGGCTTAGGAAGGGAATGACATACACATTAAATAGGGTATCCTACCCTACAGGAGAATAGGGGGAAGGGAATGAGAGGGGGATGATGGAAGGGAGGGCAGGCTGGGGGGAAGGGTAGTTAGAAGCATAGACTTTTGAAAAGGGACGGGATCAAAGTACAGAATAGAAAAAGAGGGAGCTGGGATAGGAGGGAGGGAAATATAGTCAGTGTTTTAGAATGTAAGTACTATGTTATTGTTTTGCATAGCTACACAGGTACTACCTATACTGAATTGCTTTTCTTCCCAATAAGTGTGGGTGAAAAAGGAGGAAGGGAATCATTCTTGAGTTCAAAGTTTAAAATCAAATGTTTCAAAATATATAAATACTATTATTTATATTATTTTACATGTGACTGGGAAATAAGATATATACAGGCACTGGGGCATAGAGATCCACCCTGCCCTACAGAAAGTAGGAACGGGTATGGGAGAAAATATGGGAGAGAGCAGATTGGAGGAGGGGACACCCTGGAGGATCCCTATTTTGGGGTAGTGAATAGGGGAAAAATGGGGAGAAAATTTGCAAATCAAAATATTGTGCAAATGAATGATGTAAACTAGAAGTGAATAAAGTATTTGAAAAAAATAAAAAATAATAATGCTGAAATCTATGTTTACATGTAATTTGAAAAAATAAAATATTATTTAATGGAAAAAATTATACTCCCTTTATATTAACCTCCTTTCCAGTTTGGAGTTTTGAAGATGCAGTGTAGAAGCAGGAAAAATCCTTGTACTGCCACCATAACCAAAACAAACTTTAGGGCTACAGAACCCACAATGTGACAGAAAGAAACAAATATCCCTCTGAAGATAGCCCAGAAGGCCAACAGGAAGGGTCCATTGCAGTTCTCTGGGAGCCGAGCCCAGCCCTGCCTGAGCCTGTGGTTTTAGCTTCAGGGCCTCCCCATCAGCTGTGGCTAGAGGGAAGTTAGCACAGTGGATCACCAGCAGATGTGGCCATTTCCAGAATTGTCAACCCATAAATGCCAAAGACAAAGTGAGAGGTCAGTGTAGATTTTGGCTACAGGGAGTCCCAGGATGCTGTCAGAGGCAGAAGCGGGTGGGGTGAGGCGGCTGCAATCACCATCAAGTAAGTAGCTGCTTCAGAGCTCCTGGCCTGCAGAATGTAGGGGAATTAAGTGACCAGGCTGAGGAGCAATTGCTCTTGCTTTAACCTGCTTGGATCTTAATTGATGCATAGGCTGGAGGTCCTGGGGTCTGTGAGTAGGTTCCAGAGCAACTGTAGGCTTCAGAGAGGACAGACAAATAATACCTTGGTCAGCTGAGAAAACTCCAAAATTTGGAACAAAGTTCTCCTCTCTGTAAACAGAGTTCTACTGGGGCAAAAAGCTCAATAGTCAAATAATTGAATGGCAACATGAGCAAGCAAAGGAAACAAAGTAAGCACAGCAATCCAACTTTAGATTCCTATTTTGGGGACAAAAAGGATCAAAGCATTGAACATGAAAAAGACAATAAAATCAGAACTCCTGCACCAAAAGCTTCCAAGAAAAATTTGAACTGGCTATAGTCATAGAGGATCTTAAAAATGTTTTTGAAAAAAAAAATAAGAGAAGTGGGGGGAAAATTGGGGAAAAAAATGAGAATGAGGCAAGAAAATCATGAAAAGTGAGTCAACTGAAGAAAACAACAACTTAAAAATATACTAATAAATGGCAAAAGAGGCTCAAAAAGTAAATGAGGAGAAGAATGCCTTAAAAAGCCAAATTTGCCAGATGTAAAAATAATCTCAAAAGCCCACTGAAGAAAATAATTCCTTCAGAATCAGATTTCAGCAAATGGAAGCTAATGACTTCATGAGAAATCAAGATACTATTAAATAGAACAAAACAAATGAAAAAAAATAGAGTGCAATGTGAAATATATCATTGGAAAAAACCACATCTAGAAGAGATAATTTAAAAATTATTGGACTCCCTGAAAGCCATGATCAAAAAAAAGGACCTAGAAATATATCCTTCAAGAAATTCTCAAGGGAAATTGCCCTGATGAACCACAGGGACAAATATAGGTTAAAAGAACCCACCAATCATCTCTTGAAAAAGATCACAAAAAGAAAACTCCTAGCAATATTATAGCATAGATCCAGAGTTCCCAGATGAAGGAATGATCTAAACCCTTCCTTTCTGCCTGCTGCTGTAAGAATGTAAATTTTTAAGGTCTTCCCTGCCCGTAGGCTTAAGTGCACCTGGAGCCCATGGTGGAGGCTTGTTTCTCAGGAGATACTTTGTGATTAGCCAGTGAGTAAAGAAGGTTGTTACATTCTCTGAGGCAGAAGAAATATGTATAAACCCTGATTTGAGGCTTTGTTTTGGGGCTCACATTGAAAAGTGTTGTGTGATTTGACCAGATGAGACTCTGGACAGCTGTCGAGCACCCTGGCTTTGAAAAACCCAGCTGTTGATCCTTCCCTCCCTGGTAACTGGGATTAGATATGCATATATTATGTAATGGTTGGGCAGTTTGGAAGCCTGTCTGCTGAAATGTTCTTATAACTTATTCTTGTAAACTCTGTATGCACTGAAATTCAGGGTGCTGACCTTTTCCCCCTCAACCAGGGAAATGATGTGTGTTTCATTAATTAAAGTAAGCTTGTTAACCCATTTTGAGTTGCTTTCTTTTAGCAAAGCAGATCTAAGATCCTATGTTGGCAGCCACCCTGGGGACTCTGGGGTGCTTGCTGCTGCACCTGCTGGGCTATCTTCATTGGGAGATTTGTGACTCTCTGTCACTTTGTGGGGTATGTAGCCCTAAAGTTTGTTTAGAGTAATTTTTATAGGTATTTTAGGTGGTTATGGGCGGAGCGCAGGGAGTATTCCTGTTTCTATACTGCCTTCTTTGCTCTGCTCCAAAAAATACTTTTTCTATATCTTTTTTTTAAACTTTGAGTTCTGGATTCTCCCTCCTCTTCCCTCCACATCCACCCTAACCTATAAGACAAACAATTCAATATAAACCATTCATGTTCAGCCATGCAAAACATTTTCATAGTAATCATATTGTGAAAGACTAACTAGACTTCCTTCCATTTTATCCCACCCTGCCCATTTATTCTATTTAGTTCTTTGGCCATGTCTGTTTTCAAAAGTGTTTGTTTCTGACTACACCCTCTCCATCTTGCCATCCCTTCTATCACCTCTTCCTATTATCTCCTCCCCCTCTACTTTCCTGACATGTAAGAAACCTAATTGAGTATGCATGTTATGCCCTCCTTAAGTCTAATGGAATGAGTAAGGTTGACTCATACCTCCTTTATATAAGATAATTTATGCTACTTTATCTCTCCCTTTCTCCTTCTCCCAAAGTGTTCATCTCTCACCTTTTAAATTTATTTTTCAGAAATCATTCCTTCATATTCAACTCACCCTTTGCCCTCTATGTATACATGTACTTACACACACACACACACACACACACACATTCCCTTCAACAAGCCTAATACTAAGAAAAGTTTCATGAGTTTTAAATATCATTTTTTCATGTATGAATTTAAAGAGTTCAACATTAATCAGCAACTTATGATTTCTCTTTCCTGTTTACCTTTTCATCCTTCTCTTGATTCTTCTACTTGAAAGTAAAATTCTCTGTTCAGCTCTGGTTTTTTCATCAAGAATCCTTGACATTCCTCTCTTTTATTGAATGACCATATTTTTCCCTGAAACATTATACTCAGTTTTGCTGGATAGGTGATTCTTAGCTTTAATCTTAGCCTCTATTACATTTGAAATATCATATTCCAAACCCTCTGATCCCTGTATGTAGAGGCTGCTGGGTCTTGTTTTATCCTAATTGTGTTTCCATGATACTAGAATTGTTTCTCCCTGACTGCTTTTAATATTTTCTTGTTGACCAGGGAACTCTGGAATTTGGATTTTATATTCCCAGGAGTTTTCTTTTAGGGATATTTTTTTCAGGAAGCAATAGGCAGATTATTTCAATTTCTATTTTACCATCTGGTTCTAGAATATCAAGGGAGTTTCCCCTTGATAATTTCTTGAAAGATGATGCCTAGGCTCTTTTTTGATCATTGCTTTCAGGTAATTACCTCTGCTTCTTCTGTTTTCTAGGTCAGTTGTTTTTATAATGAGATATTTCACATTGGCTTCTATTTTTTATTCTTTTTGATGTGTTTTATAGTATCTTCATTTCTCATTAATTCATTAGTTTACATTTGCTCCACTTTAATTTTTAAGGAAATTTTTTTTGTTGATTTTCATTGAGCTTTGGTACCTCCTTGTCCATCTGACTAATACTGCTTTTTAAAGCATTCTGCTCCTCATTGGTGTTTTGGACCTTTTTTTTTTTTTACCATTTGAGTTAAATCTGTTTTAAACATGTCATTTTAATCAGGATTTTTGGGGTTTCCTTTAGCAAGCTGGTGACATTTTCATTGATTTTTCATTCACTTTTTATGATTTTCTTGCATCACTCTCATTTCTTTTCCTTATTTTTCCTCTACTTCTCTTACTTGATTTTCAAAATACTTTTTGAGCTCCTCCATGGCATGTGACTAACTCATTTTTTTCTTGGAGCCTTTTCATATAGGAGTTTTGACTCTGTTTTCTTCTTGTTCTTCTATGTTTTGATCTTCTTTGTCACCAAAGAAAGATTCTATAATTTGATGTTTTTCTTCTGCCCAGTCAATTACTTGACTTTTGAGTTCTTTTCCAAGGGAGTACTGTGCTTCCAGAGTGAAGAATGCTGTGCCTCACATTTCTGGTATTTTGTGCAGCTGTTATCAGAACTTCTTCTTGCCATGTGCGTCAGATTTTTGAGGTGGACTCCCTCTCCACCTCAAGCCACCACAAGCTCTGCCATGCCAGTGCTCCTCCTCATCCCAGGACTGTCACCCAAGTCTGTGACCCAGAAATAAGTAGGCCAAAGCAAGATAATGCTGCCTCAGTACCAGAAAAGAGATTCCTGAAATTGCCCTCTGATCAGCCACTTGATGTCCTCACCATCTGTGGGTCTCTAGCACTAGAAGCAGCGTCTGCTCCTGCTGCTGCTGCCATTGCTGCCACCATCACCTCAACCATCCTGGGTGGTGGGGTCAGAGTCCATTAATCTCTTACCCAGGACCATAGAGTTTCCACACTGACTTTTTACTTTTTCTTTGGTGGTTTTAGGTTAAGAAGTCTGGAAACTGCTAAAGCTGCCAGTGATTCAGTCCTCTGAGGTATGCTCATGCCTGATCTGTGTGGGTGTGGACCTTGTGGGACTGCACTCCACTGCCAGTGTAATAAACCCTTCCTCTAGGACTGTCAGGTTGTTTTCAGCTAGAGATGGGTTCCATGCTGTCATTTTGTGGGTTCTGTAGCTCTCAAATTTGCTTAGTCATTTTTTTTACAACTATTGAAGGTGTGTGGGGGACAAAGTCAAGCAAGTTCCTGTTTTTACTCTGCCCTTTGGCTCTGCTCTCTTACTTGACTTTCAAAATCCTTTTTAATTTCTTCCATGGCATGAGACTAATTCATATTTTTGGAGGGTTTGGATGTAGGAGCTTTGACTTATTCTTGAGTGTGTTTTGATCTTCCTTGTCACCATTGTAATTGTCTGTAGCAGCAAACACCCCAGTGTCCCCAGGGTCCTTGCCAACACAGGTTCTTAGATCTGCGTTGATAAAGGAAAGCAACTCAAAATGGGTTAACAAGTTTACTTTAATCAGTCAAATATGTATAGTTTACTTAGTTTAGGGGAAAAAGGACTGCACCCCAAACTACAGAATATACAGACAGAATTTTAAAGACAGAAACAGATCAAGTAGACAGATTTCCAAAATGTCCAACGATTACATTCACAGCAAATCAACATCTGGGTTTTTCAAAGCTGGGGGACTCTCAACAACGGCTTCCCGGAGTTTCATCAAATCACAGAACACTACTCAAAGTGAGCCCCAATACAAAGCTACACATCAGGGCTTATATAGCCTTCTCCTGGCTCAGAGAATGTAACAACCTTCTCGACCCACTGGCCAATCAAAAAGTATCTATTGAAAAACAAGCCTCCCACCCCAGGCTCCAGGTGCATTTTAGCCAAGGGGCAGGGAAGATCTTTAAAATTTACATTCCCATTACATTTGGCCCCAAGATCTTTCATGCCCATAGCATAGACAATTTACTTTTGAATTATCATTAAAAATCATAGGTCACATTTGCAAGATACATAACTGAAGTTACCAAAGTGGCCACAGGACCTTAAACAAACACAAAGTACATTGCATTATCACGTCAATTCAAAACAAGAGTCCAAATAAAGTTCTCTTGGGCAGAGGGGGGTGTTCTTCCCCTCACACAGCTCCAGCCCCTGCTTCCAAGTACAGAGAAGGGGCTGGGCAACAAAACAATGTGTGGTCCTTGGGGGTCCACGGCACTTCATCCCACCCACCATAGTCACAAGTCCGTCTTCCTCCTGGATCCCAAACTGTGGGATGCAGCAAGGAAACACATTCAGTGCCCCTGCTTTGCTGCTCAGATCTTATCTTTTCCTGTGGCTGAATTCTGTACTCCTGGGTTCCTTCTCCTCCCACAGGCGGCAGCCTCTCCTGGCTTCTGCCCAGGTCCCAATGAAGGCAGCTCACCATTCCTGCTCTCAGCTCAGGAAGTCAGCATGCAGGCCGTTCTTCTCTACTGGTCCATGGCTCCACAGAGTCACAGCTACCACAACCTGGAAACAAACAATTATCCTAGCCCCCAAACTTTCCTTTTACTCTGTAGATCCTGTCCGTGATGCCATTATGTAGTGGCAAGCTCCTCACCATCCCCAGGGTCTTTGCCAACATAGGTTCTTAGATCTGATTTGATAAAGGAAAGCAACTCAAAATGGGTTTTTTACTTACAAGCTTACTTTAATCAGACAAATATGTATCATTTACCTAGTTCAGGGGAAAAAGGTCAGCACCCCGAACTTCAGAATATACAGACAGAATTATCAAGATAGAAACAGATCAAGTAGACAGATTTCCAAACTGTCCAAGCATTACATCCATACCAGATCAACAACTGGGTTTTCAAAGCCGGGAGACTGTCAACAATGGCTTCCCAGAGTTTCATCAAATCACAGAACACTTTTCAAAGTGATCCCTGAAATGGGAATGTAAATTTTTAAGATCTTCCCTGCCCCTAGGCTAAAGTGCACCTGGAGCCTGGGGTGGGAGGCTTGTTTTTCAGTAGATACTTTTTGATTGGCCAGTGGGTCAATAAGGATGTTATATTCTCTGAACCAGGAGAAGGTTATATAAGCCCCGACGTGTAGCTTTGTTTTGGGGCTCACTTTGAGAAGTGGTCTGTGATTTCATCAGATTAACGTCTGGGAAGCCATTGTTGAGAGTCCCCTGGCTTTGAAAAACTCAGATATTGAAACCCAGATGTTGATTTGGTATGGATGTAATGGTTGGAGAGTTTGGAAACTGTCTACTTGATCTGTTTCTCTGTCTTGATAATTCTGTCTGTATATTCTGAAGTTTGGGGTGCTGACCTTTTTCCCCTGAACTAGGTAAATGATACATATTTGACTGATAAAGTAAGCTTGTTAACCCATTTTGAGTAGCTTTCCTTTATCAAAGCAGATCCAAGAACCTGTGTTGGCTGCAACCCTGGGGACACTGGGATGGTTGCTGCTACAAGCCCCAAAACAAAGCTAAAAATCAGGGCTTATACAGCCTTCTCCTGGTTCAGAGAATGTAACAACCTTATTGACCCACTGGCCATCAAAAAGTATCTACTGAAAAACAAGCCTCCCACCCCAGGTTCCAGGTGCATTCTAGCTTAGGGGCAGGGAAGATCTTTAAAATTTACATTCCCATTACATTGTCTATAGTCAGTTTTTTTTTCATTGTTTGCTCATTTTCTGAGCCAATTCTTGGCATTTAACTGTTTGCAAAAATAGTACTCTGCCTTGTGGTTGGAGGGTGCAGTTTCCCAAGATTTAGGTATCTTATGTAGCTGTTTTCCGGGATACTTCTAGGAACTTAGAAGACTTCAACAAAGGTGGTATGATCTAAGGAGAGGTGTTTACTTCTCATCTGGAATGTGCTGTGGTCTGTGAATGTTCAAAAGCACTCTCTTCTGTCCTGGAACTGTGAGGAAGGCTCTCCCTTCACTGTGGCTGCAAGCTATATTGTGCTAGTGCTTCTTCTTTTTCTATCAAGGACTTCGACCGAGATCTGAGTATAGACAAAGCAACAGAGTTCTGCCTTAGTGCTACAAAAAGACTCATTTAAACTCCTTATGATGAGTTGTTTGACCCCTTTAAAATCTGTGGGTTGAGTCTTGAAGCAGCTGCTGCTTCTGTAGGCACTGCAGCTTCAGTCAATCTCAAGGCCTGCTCCAGGTTTGTTGGGGTGCATGTTGAGCTGGTATTGCATGCACTGGACTGTGCTTCACTGTCAACCAAGTGCAAAACTTTCTTGCAAACCTTCAAAGCTTTCTTGGGCACAGAATTTGTTTTACTCCATCTTTTATGGCTTGTGATACTCTAGAATTTGTTGAGAATCATTTTTAAAGGTATTTGTAGGGTTTGGAGGAAAAGCTCATGTCAGTCCCTCTCTTTTCTCCATCATCTTGCCTCTGTCCCCTATTTTTAATTTTGTTTTTAAGTACATTTTAAGTTCCTAAATATCTCCCTCCCTCCTCCATTAGCACCCCAAAATAAAGTTCACCATTTCACACACACATATGTTTGCGTGTACACACATGCATAGACATATACGTGCATATATATAAATTTGGACTTTGTAAAGTATAGTATATATTATTAAACATGTAAAACCAGACTTTATCTGCTTGTTCTATGGAGACAGATAGTATTTTTCTTCTGTTGTCCTTTGTAGTTGATTTGAGTATTTATAGTCCTCAGAAAACTCAGTTATGTAGCTATGCTTCAGATATTGCTATTACTGTATACAATGGTCTCTTGGTTCTTCTCATTTCACTGTTCATTATTTCATTCAAGTCTTTCTATGTTCTTTTAAAATTAACCAGCTCACCATTTCTTACATCATAGTAATATTCCATCACAATAATACATCACAACTTTTTTAGATATTCCCCAAATGATTGGCATCACAATCTACAGTTCTTTGCCAACACTTGAAGAGCTGCTACAAGTAATTTAGAATAAATACGTTCTTTTCCTTTATCCCTGCTGACCTTTTTTCCCTTGCTCAATCAAAAGACCTAATAATGGTACTGCTGGGTCAAGTATACACAGTTTTTTAAACTCTTTGTAAATAGTTTCAGATTGTTCTCCAATATGAGTACATCAGTTCACATTACCACCAACAATACCTTAATATATAGCTGGTCCCATTTTTTTTTCTTCAATCCTTCCAATATTTGCCATTTTCCTTTTCTCCTATTTTTGTCAGTATGATAGGTAGAAGATAATTCAAAGATGTTGTGATTTTCATTCCTCTAGTCAATAAGGATTTAAAGCATTTCATATGATTATACATAGGTTCATTTCCTCAAAAATGTTTTTTGATCATTTATCAATTGGGTAATGGCTCAAATTCTTATAAATTTAATAAAGGTTTCTCTATATTTGAGATATGAGACATATATCTGAGAAACTGTTCATAAAGATTTACTCTATTTTTCTACTTTCCTTGGCTACTTTAGTTTTATTTGTACATTTTTTTTTTAAATTAATGTAACCAAAATTACCCATTTTACATATCACAATGTCCTCTCTCTCCTTTATTCATAAATTCTTCTCTAATCTATTAATCTGGAAAGTAACAAGTTCCATGGTCTTCTAATTTTCATATATCTTCCTCTATTTCTACATCATGTTTCCATTTTAGCCATATATTGGTAAAAAGGGTAAGACATTGTTCAGTACCCAATTCCTTCCAGTCTGCTTTCCAGTTTAACCAACTTTCTTTTTACGACCAAATAGTAAATGCTTATACGCAAAGCTTAAAGCTTTCCATTTGTCAAACACCAAGTAAAACATCATTTACTGTTGTGTATATATGTGTATTCTCTATCATTGATTCACCTTTCCAATTATTAGGCTGAGAATTTTGATAATTCCTGCCTTATTATATATTTTAAAATATGGTATTGCTTATCTTTCTATCTTTATCTCTTTTCCCCATCAATTCTTTTGATATTCTTTTTTCCATGTTTTCAAATGCTTTATTAACTTGTAATTTATATCATGCATTTCCACCAGATTTTGAGTTACAAATTTTCTCCCTGTTTTTCCCCTACCCACCGCCCCAAAATAGCAGTCCCACAGGATATACCCTCTTCCTATCTGCTCTCTCCCATATTTTCTCCCATAACACTTTCAAATTTTCCAGTAGGGCATGAAGGATCTCTATACCCCAGTGCCGGTATATCTTATTTCCCAATTACTTGTAAAATATTATTAATAATGCCATATACATATATATATATACACATACATACATATATATGTATATATATATATATATATTTAACATTTTATTTTAAAACTTTGAATTCCAGATTCATTACCTTCCTCCTGTGTCACCCAACTTCACTGGGAAAATAAGAAATTCAGTATAGGTTGTACATGTGTAGCTAATGTAAAACAATAACACAGTAGATATATTGTAAAAGGAATCACTATATTTCCCTCCTTCCTATCATACCTCCCACTTGATCTATTCTCTACTTTGATCCTGTCCCTTACCTAAAGTGCATGCTTCCAACTTCCCTACCCCCCAACCTGCCCTCCCTTCCATCATCCCCTCTCTGATCCCTTCCCTGTTACTCTCCTATAGGGTGAGATAGACTATTTAAAAGTCTATCTCATTCCCTCCCTGAGCCAAATTAAAATATAATTAGGTTGACCCATTTCCTTTTGCCTTCCTATTCTTCCCCTCCATTGTAACCATTTTCCCTTGCCTCTTCTATATGAAATAGTTTACCCCATTCTATCTCTCCCCATCTCGTCTCATTATATTCCTCTCTCACCTCTCAATTCCACGTTTTAAGTATCATTGCTTCCTTTTTAATTGGTCCTGTGCCCTCTATCTATGTATATCTGTAATCACATATACACACATTCACATATGTATTCATATGCCCGTATACCCTCCTAAATAGACACATATATAATGTGAGTGTGTGTATCTATATCTATATCTATATCTATATATCTATTCCCTTCAACGATTTTTATACTGACAAAAGTTTCATGAGTTACAATTACTGTTTTTCCATGTAGGAATGTTAATAGTTCAGCTTTGATAAGTTCCTTATGATTCCTTTTCCTTTTTACCTTCTCATGCTTCTCTTGCTTCTTGTATCTGAATGTCAAGTTTTCTATTCAACTCTGTGTTTTTCATCAATAATGCTTGAAAGTCCTCTATTCCACTGAATGACCATATTTTCCCCTAAAACATGATACTCAGTTTTTCTGGGTAGGTGATTCTTGTTTTTAATACCAACTCCTTTGACCTCTGCAATATCATATTCCAAGTCCTTTGATCCCTCAGTGTAAAAGCTTCCAGATTCTGGGTTGTCTTGTTTGCATTTCCACAATATTCAAATTGTTTCTCCTTGGCTGCTTATAATATTTTCTCCTTCAACTGGAAATTCCAGAACCTGGCTATAATATTCTTAAGACTTTTTCTTTTCGGGATCTTTTTCAGGAGGTGATTGGTGATTCTTTCAACTTCTATTTTGCCCAATGGTTGTAAAACATCAGGGAAGTTTTCTTTGAGAACTCCCTGGAGGGTGATGTCTAGGTTCTTAGTTTGAGCATGGCTTTCATTTAGTCCAATAATTTTTAAATTATCTCTCCTGGATCTATTTTCCAGGTCAGTGGTTTTTCCCATGAGATATTTCACATTGCCTTCTATTATTTCATTTGTTTGGATCTGTTTCACAGCATCTTGATTTCTCATAAAGTCATTAGTTTCTATTTGCTCCAATCTAATTCTGAAGCAATGATTCTCCCCATTGAGCTTTTGAGATTGTTTTTCCATCTGACAAATTTGTCTTTTAAGGCATTCTTCTCCTCATTGCCTTTGTGAGCATCTTTTGCCATTTGAGTTAGTCTATTTTTTAAGGTGAATTTTCCTCAGTCAGGCTGTTGATTTTCATTTGGTAATTTTCTTGCATCGTTATCATTTCCCTTCTTAATTTTTTTTCTACAATTCTCTTGTTTGCTTCTTAGGGTCCTCTATGGCCTGTATCCAGCTCATATTTTCCTTTGAAACTTTTGGTGCAGGAGTTCTGATTTTACTGTCTTCCATTTGTTCCATTCTTTGCTCCTTTTTGTCCTCAAAATAGGAGTCTAATTTTGGAATCTTCTGTCTGCTTTTTTTTCACTTTGCTGTTCATGTCACCCTCAGTCACTTGACCCCTGGGCTTTTTGCCACAATATTACTCTGGCAACAGACAGGGAGCTATCATCCCAAATGCTGGCGTTTTTTTCAGCTTCCAGAGGTAGTAGATGGATGCCCTCTCTGAGCCTTCCACACTCTCTGACAAGCTTGACATATGCCCCAGAACTTCCACCCTGGACTGCAATCCACATCCCAGCATGTTAAAGCAAGAGCAATTACCCCCATACTGGTCACTTGGTCCCCCTACACTCTGCAGTCCAGGAGCTGAAGCTGCCACATTGTGCTGGCTGGCTGTGCTGGCATCTCAGTGGCCTCTCACCCCAGGGGCAAAAGTCAAAGTACTCCCACTTACTAGGTCCTAAAATCCAGAGTGCACTGACCTCTCACTTTGTCCTTAACATCTATTTGTTGATAATTCTGGAAACGTCCACATGTGCTGCTGATCTCGAGTCCCTCTGGCCAGCGGCTGGTCATGCCCGCCCTGGGGCTAAAACCTCCAGCTAAAGTGGCCCTGGGCCCATCTCCCAGAGTGCCACGCTGGGCGATTCCTGCCAGCCTGCTGGGCTGTCCTCAGCAGGAGGTTAGCTCCTCTGTGTCATTTTGTGGCTTCTGCAGCTCCAAAGTTTGTTCCAAGTCCCCTTATTACATTGTTTGGGGAAGGTGGAAGCTGGAGCTACTCGGAGGTCATGCTTCTATTCTGCAATCTTCCCCTTTGATATTCTTGACTTTTGTTATTTCAAATGAATTTCCTTTTCTAGCTCAATAAAATCTCTTTTTGGTATTTTAATAGCAATGGCATCAGGGATGTCACCTCAATAAAATTTCTTTTTGGTAATTTAACAGGGATGACTCCAAAGTAGACTAGGTGGAACTGTCTTTTTCATTATATTTGTTCTTTCCACCCATGAAACATGAATATTTCTCTGATTATTTAAATCTTATTTTATTTATGTAAAAAGTGTTTTATAATTATGTTCATGTAGGTCCTGGGTTTGTCTTGGAGGTTATATTTCCAGGTATTTTATACAGTCTACAGTTATTTTAAATGGTATATCTTTTACTATTTCTAAGTGAAAGGTTTTGTTGGTGGTAGAAATAATGATGATTTTATATCCTGCTACATTTCAAAAATTATTTTAATTTTCAGTTAAATCTCTAATATTTTCCAACTATATCATCATACTATTTGTAAAAAGAGAGAGTTTTATTACCTAATTATCCATTCTGATTCCTTCAATTTCTTTTTCTTCTCTTATTGAAACTGCATACATTTCTAATACAATATTACTCATATTGTCAATAATGGGCATCCTTGTTTCATTGCTGATTGTAAAAGGGAAGGCTTCTAACTTAACCTCATTACAAATAATGTTTGGTGATGGTTTTAGGTAGATGTTTCTTATCATTTTAAGGAAAAATTAGTTTTTACCAATGCTTTCAAAAAAATAGGAATTAGTGTTATATTTTATCAATTGCTTTTTATGCATCTATTGATTTAAACATTATTTGTTATTTTGTTATTGATATAAACTATTATGATAATAGTTTTCTTTATGTTAGCCACCCCTACATCCTTGGTATGAATCCTACTTGGTCACAACATATAAGTATTAGTGATGTGTTACTGTAGTCATCTGATTGGTACTTTATTTAGGATTTTTACACCCATATTCTTTAATGAAATTGGTGTATAACTTTCTTTCTCTTTTTTTTCTTCCTCATTTAGGTATCAAGGAGTTTGGTAGGATTCCTTTCCATATTATTCTAAATAACTAATTTAATACTAGAATTAGGGAGCCATGATGGTGGAATGAAAGCAGGGACTTTTCTGAGCTCCTCCATGAATTCTGTCACAAACCTATAAAAAATGAATCTGAACAGATTTTAGAGTGATCAAATACATTGGGAGAGTGAGCATGGCACATTCCCTTCTGTGTAGGTCTGGACAGGGGGAGCACAGAGCACACAGGGGCTGTATCAGTGCACACTTGAGATCAGAGCGAAGCAGGGTGAAAACTAGCCCTAGCCAGTGGATCCACCCATCCCAAGAGTGATTCCTAGATGTCTTGCTGCTGTACAGAGGATCTGTCAGAGCAGTGTAAGAAAAAGTGCAGGATTTGTGGCAGCAGCTTCTCCTGGGTCTATCAGCCCACAGCTTGGATGTCCAAAAACAACCTACCTAAACTTCCCAAAGCCAAGATGGCAGAGTAATCCCTAGCAACTCTAATCCTTGTAATGCCAAGCACAAGCAACTTCCAAGTCCGAATTTCTAGAAGAGCAAACTGCATTTAATCAATGACAAATTAAGGCAAAACAGAAAAGAGAATTAAAATATAGCATTCACCAAGTGTAATTCAATAATTTCCAAGTACTGTTCTATCCCTGGGCAGTACATTCATTTAGTTAATCACAAGTCTTCTCTCCATTCAACTGGAGATTAGTTTCAATCATAAACAAAGTACATTCATTTGATCAGTCACAGCACAAAAAGTCAAAAGTTTTCCAGCTGTGGAACACAAATGAATTACAATTATCATTAGCACAGCATTCAATCCGCAAGGGGCCATTTTTTCTTCATATTGACACAAGGCAAGTTTTCAGCAATCTCAGTTCCTGGGGAGACAAACTTACCAGAGCCACAAGATACATTGCCACTGTCCTCATCAATTCATTTTCTGCCTGAAGAACAGTCCCAGGACTCCTGAAAATATCAACAAGACCTTCTTCCAGGATTTTTGTAAACATACAAGAAAATCCTTCTTCAGGGCTTCCAAACCAACAGCAAGGTTCCAGAACCTCTGCAACAACAGCACTGTCTTTCACCAGCAGACAAATGAAAATGGCAAATGGCAAAACAACATCAAAACAGACAGAAAAATATTGGCATGAAAGCCATGCCTTCTCAGTTGTTGGCAGCTCCAGGTGGCAAATCTCGGAAGTCCTTGGCATCTCCAACTGGCCCTCAGCAATCCTTTCTCTCTCTCTGCCTCCAATATTCTGCTCCCAAAAGTTCTTCTGGCCACCTCTGCTTGGGCCTGTCTCTAAATTCACAGCATTGGTTACTCCCACTTCAGCCCTCTCTATCCACATCAAAAAGTCCATCCCACAAGTGGAATTCACAAGTTCTGGGATTCAAAACTCAAACTTAAAACCAAGCCAAAACAGGGGGATCTTTAAATTCCATTACCATTTCAATACCTTTCCCTGACTCTGAAAACTCAGAAACTAATGCCCAACCCAATGTAAAATCCTGAAAGAGGGAAAACAACATCAGTCTTGGGAGTTCTAGAGGAAGGATGTGACTGAAGCTCTGCCCAGCCTTCAGTGAAGGGTGAGAGGCCTCCCAAGAAGCCCCACCTTGGCTGACCCACAGGAGATCCCAAGGCCCAGGGTGATGGAGCTAGCAAACACTAAGAACAGAAGCCCAGGTGTACCTTAACACTACCAGAGGAATCTGCAGACATCAGCTCAGGAGGCCACCAGGTGCTGAGCTGTAGCCCAGGGGCAAAGAGCCAGAAACCTGAAGTGGCCAGAACACCCCTCCCCCACATATTACTCTGTGAGCCTCAGGGTAACGCTGGAGAAACACTGAGAGTCCTGGCCTTGGCTTCAGTCAAGACACCCAGAGGCTACAGCACAAGAAGTAAACAACCAAATCCCTAGCTCCTAGCCTGAGAAGTGAAGTACATCTGTACCCCAGAAACAGAAATCTACTTTAACAAATTCAAGATATAGGCAATCACAATGGTCAAAAAGAAATCTGTGTAATCAAGAATGATATAATCCTATGTTAGAGATCAAGAACAACCAAATTTAGAGGATCACATGTACTATATACTCACACCTGAGACCAAAGAAGGAAATATGAACTGGTCTCAAGCCAAAAGGCATTCCTTTAAGAGCTCAAGAAAAACTTTAAAAGCCAAATTAGAGAGAGAAAAGATAAATTTAAATCTACATTGACCAAATTGGGAAAAAAATCTCACTGAAGAAAAGGTATCCTTAAATATTAAAATTTTTTGGGGGAGGATAGGTGGTACAGTTTATAGAGCACTCTGGAGTCAGGAGGACCTGAGTTCAAATCCAGCCTCAGACAATTGACACACTTACTAGCCATGTGAGTTTGAGGAAGTCACTTAACCTCAAATGCCCTCCAGTAGCAATCGGGGTTAAGTAACTTGCTCAAGGTTACACGGCCAGTTATTATTTCTGGGTATTGTGCTGAGTATCTGAGCCCGGACCTGATCCAGGTCATCCCGACACTGGAGCCGGTGCTCTTACTCACTGAGCCACCTGGCCGCCCCTGAGCAATTGGGGTTAAGTAACTTGCTCAAGGTTACACGGACAGGTGTTTCTGGGTGGGTGCTAAGTGTCTGAGCCCTGGATTCGATCTCCAGGTCTTCTCAACACTGGAGCTGGTGCTCTTACTCGCTGTGCTACCTGGCCGCCCCCTGGAATTTGATTTCTTAAGGCAAAAGAACTTGGACTACAATCAAGTATCAACTAATCAGCAAAACTGAGCATAATCTTTCAGCCAAGGAGATGGTCATTTAATGAAATAAGGAACTTCCAAACTTTCTGGATGAAAATGCCAGAGCTCAATGGAAAATTTGACCTGCAAACACAAGATTCAAGAGAGAAATAAAAAGGTAAGCAAGAAAAACATAAAGACACACACACATAACTTATGAATCTATAAGAACAATCTCTTCATAGAACAGCTTGCATGGCACAGAGGAACTCAAGAACCTCCTGAGTGCATAATCTCTGAGAAGTTCAAAGTGTTCAAACAACCTATTTGCTATACAGGTGGCATTTCTCACAGCATCCTATGAGCTATGGCCAGCATTCGAAAAACAGTTGCTTATAGTTGGTGATGATGCATGCAGAAAGACATGCTTGCTGATTGAATTGAGCAAAGACCAATTCGCTGAAATTTATCAGCCCACAGTGTTTGAAAATTATGTAGCAGATACTGAAGAGTATGGAAAACAGGTGAAGCAGACTTTGTGGGACACAGCTGGTCAAGAAGATAATGATTGCCTTCGACATCTTTCCTACCCAGATACTGATGTTATAGTTATGTGTTTTTCCATCTATAGCCCTCATAGTTCAGAAAATATCCCATAGAAGTGGACCCCAGAGGTGAAGCAATTTTGTCCCAATATGTCCATTATCCTGGTTGGGAACAAGAAGGATCTTCAAAATGATGAGAGCATGAGATGAGAAGTGGCCAAGATGAAGCAGGAGCCAGTGAAACCTGAAGAAGCAGAGAATGGCGAATCGGATTGATGCATTTGGTTATATGGAGTGTTCAGCAAAGACCCAAGACACACTGTCTTCAGTGTGAGGAGATATTTGAAATGGCCACAAGAGAGGCTTTGAAAGCCAGACATGAAAAGAAATAATCTGTGTGCCTTGCATTGTAAACACAGTAGAAAACCCAAACCCTCAATCCATTAATTTTTGAAGTGCTGTTTATTAAACTTAGCATATGATTACTGGCCTTTTTCATTTATCTGTAATTTACTTCAAGAAATTTATAAGTCAGAAATCATCTTGCTACCAGTATTTAGAAGACAACCATGATTGTTAAATGACAGTCTGTGTCCAACACATCTGTTCACACCAGGGTCCCGCTGACATTTCTCTTAATAAACTTATTCTTTCTCCCAACCAGCATATCTGGCATGAAATCAAGGCAATTCTTAACTTCTTGCTTCTTTCTAGAAAGAGAAAAGGTGATAAATTTTGTGAATTTGGCTTTAAGTACTTTTACACCTAACATGTTCTGTTGCTCTCAGATGCAGGGCTCTCTGGGGAAGAAATGCAAAGTCACTTCAGAGCAGGACTCTTATAAGGCTTTTATTGGTATAGCTCTGGGGTATTATTCAATTATTTGAAAAAGTGACCCAGTCAGAGATGGCAAGTCCCCATACAGCTATGGCAAAGCTACAGTTCTATGATTTCATGTTAATTACCTTAGAGATCTGTGTAATTAGTTCCACTTAATGTATGTTACCAAAAAAGTAAATTTATCTACCCCACCTTAATGTTAGTATTTTTTGTATAATTGGATTCCTAACAGAGACCTTGGTTATCTTTACAGAAGGTCTCTTTGTTTTGTTTGTTTGTTTGTTTGTTTGGTTTTTTAAAGAAAGTACATTTGAATATAAAGTCAGATGGAAAAAAAAACAATTGAAATCATTTTTTTCTGATTTTCTCCAGTGAATGACAACCATTAGAAGTTCCTTTTCTGCACAACATAGCCCAGTATCCACCCTGTCTCCTGTAGCCTCGAGTCAGTAAACCGAAAATTGGTACCAACTCAAGGCAATGTCATGATTCAGAGTAATTGTTCTGAACTCAAGTTGCAGCACCTTGGTCTATACAATGTTACTTTATTTCTTTCTCTTCTAGGGGTGACTTCCCTTAATCTCCTGGGGGAGCTTGCTACCATTCTCTTTATTGGTGGCCAAAGTCCCCTTGAAACTTCTCATTCCTCTCCAGATGACTAAACTTTTGTTTCTGTCTCTGTTAATATTTTTTTCCAATAATTAATAGAATAAAGGCAGTTTTCTAAAAAATAAAAAGAAAAGCTGATACCTGTCAACATTGAAATTTATATAATTATTATGAAATTTAAAAGGGATATACATAGATAGAGGGTGTAGATATGAATGAACTAATCTAATGATAAAAAAGTTTACTAAGCAGTACAAAGGGACTGTAATGGCAGAAAGGGAAATGTTGAGGGAGAAAAGAGTAAATTTTCCCACATGAAAAAACATAAAAACATAACAGAGTAAAGGGAAAGAAGGGAGGGAGATGAACATCACAAGAACTTTATACTCTTGGTCCTGGCTCAAGGAGGGATCAACATAATCAGTAAAGTTTAGGATTCTAATGTGAAAAGATGCAAAACTCATTATAATAGAGGGAAAGGAGGGAGGGAGAGAAGCACCATATGAAATTTACTCTCATTAGTTTTGGTACAAGTTGAGAATAGCATATTTCATTAAGTATAAAAATCTACTGTGCCCTACAATCAGAATGAAGGGTAAGGGAGAACAAAGAGAGGGGTGGTTAAAAGGGAGGGGAATAGAAGTAAAGGGAAAGGGTAGGTAAAAAGAGGGGGGGCAAAGGGAGGGAATACTGAGGGAGGCGGTGGTCAAAAGGAAAACTCTTAAGGATGGGAAGGGAGAAGGAAGAAATAAAAACA
>NW_027186927.1:6737-12286 GCF_028583685.1 Petaurus breviceps papuanus | reverse complement strand
GGAGGGAGGGAGGGAGGGAGAGCAGATCAATGAACTGGGTATGGAATTAAAAATATTTGGTTAGTTGGTTGCTGTCCTTAGTTCTGGAAGAGGACCAGAATGACATCACTGTGTTACTACAGTCAGGTCGTGGTTCAGTGTGTCTGACTGTGGCTGATCAGACCCATGTAACCTTGGAATGCGCTGCCACTGGTTGGGCCCAAATAATTCACCTGAACCTTTGGAGGGGAGATGGCTCTAAATTTATGCATACCACATTTCTTTTGAGCTACTGAAATTCCGCTTTGCTCACAGATTTCAGCACCTTCTTTGATGTAAACACCATTCTGGGCAGGTCCTGTGTCAATGTCTACTATGTCTCACCATTGATTCTAAAGTTATTCAGAGAGACTTTGAGAGTGTCCTTGTATCTCTTCCTCTGACCACCATGTGAATCCTTGCCTTGTGTGAGTGTAGCACCAACACAATAGTCACAGCACCAACAGCAACTATGAATATGCTGGCACAGTTCTGAATCACAAAATATAACAGATTCTCCATATAGAAGACAGAAGCAAAACATTTATTCAGACACCAGAAAACCAAATCCCAACACCAGGAAACCAAATCCATCATAGCCATAGAGAAGTTAATACACTATAGCACAGCAGGGAACCAGACCATCCTTTAGCCTTCCCAATACAAACAAGCCTAGCTGTCTCCTTAGCTGCATCCTCTCTCTCCTACCATCTATCTAGCTCTGACTCCCAGCTTCCTGTGGGCTCTGCTCCATCCCTCAGCAAATTTCTCCCACCACAGGCTCTATGAGATTACATTCAGCCTATTGGGAGCAGAGAAGATCTTTAAATTACCATGACCATTACAGTGAGTTAAATAGTATTTTTGGCAAGTGAACATTTTGCATTTGATCAATGTGGCCAGCCCATCAGAGTTGCATGCTCCACAGGAGAGTTTGAATTGTTGGCAGTTCAGCTCAAGAAAGGCCCTCAGTGTCTTGTGCCTTCTCCTGCCAGGTGATCTTCAGAATCTTCCTAAGACAATTCAAATGGAAGCGATCCAGTCTCCTGGCCTGGTGCTGGCAGACTGCGCAGGTTTCACAGGCAGACAACAATGAGGTCTGTACCACGGCTCTGTAGACCTTCAGTCTGGTAGTCAGTCTAATACCTCTTCTCTCCCACACTTTCCTTCGGAGCCTCCCTAACCCTGAGCTTGCTCTGGCAATGCATGTCAACCTCAGTATCAGTGTGGACATCCCTAGAAAGTGCACTTCCAAGGTAAGTGAACTATCCACAGCATTCAGAGCTTCTCCACTGCTGTGACCACACACTCCACGTATGGATGGTGTGGTGCTGGCTGCCAGCACCTGTGCTTTCTTGGTTAATTGTTAAGTTGGTGTTACTTGTTAGACCAAAATTGGCACAAGCAGCAGAGAACTGATCCACACTTTGTTGCATCTCAGCTTCCGGGGCTGCTCTGAGGCACCATCACGTACAGACAGAAAGTCATGCACCAACCCTCCCTCCTCCTTGGTCTTGGCTTGTGGCCTTTTCCAGTTGAAGAATTGACAGTACAGTAGTTGACCTTGATGCCATTTTCATCCACATTAACCTATTAACAGATGCTCCTGTAGTCTGGCCATCCAGCTGGTGCTAAAACCAGTAGGAGACATGCAGTCAAAAGCCTCTTCAAAGCCTAAGAAAAACTGTATCCACATGGCTCCCTCACCGGCTGAGCAATCCTTCTGATCCAAAAGGGACTGGAGTTGCTCGACTGAGTCTTGAGGAAGGCAAGAGTCTATCCTCTGGGGAGGAGACACTAGGTACTACATAGGTATAAAGTATGTGTGTGTGGGGGGGGTGGGCACTAAAGACTGTGAAGCCACAAGGCCTCTGGTGGGAAGGGCTGGGAACAGATCCTGAATAAGGGGCTCCATGAGGCAGAAGAGGGCAGGAAACAGCACTTCTCCCATGGTGGGGGAAGGAGCAATGGTTGGGAGGTGGGAGACAAGGCTTTCTATGGGGACCATCAAGGAGTCCCGTTTTGGAGATATGTATGTGAAAGAAGTAATGTGTAAACATCCTGGAGAGGTAAGAGAGAGGACTTACAGATGGTTTTACTACCAAAGAAAGGAGATTGGATATTCTTCTTGAGACAGAAGTCAGATCTGGGTTTTAGCAGAAATTAAAAATAAAAGCTAGAAAAAGAACAAATGAAAAATACCTAATTAAATGCCAAAAGAGGAATCCTGAAAAATCAAAGGAGAAATTAATAAAATTAAAAGCAAAAAAACCATTGAACTAATAAATAAAACTAGAAACTGGTTTTATGAAAAAATGAATAAAATGAAGTATTGGTTAGTTTGATTTAAAAAAGGAAAGAAAACCAAATTACCAATATCAAGAATGAAAAGGGTGAGTGCACCCCCAATGAAGAAGAAATTAAAGCAATTATTGGGAGCTATTTTGCCCAATTATGTGCCAATAAAACTAACAGTCCAAATGAAATGGACAAATATTTGCAAAGTTCTTAATTTCCCAGATTAACAGAGGAGGAAAAGAATACTTCAATTCTTAATACTCAATTTTTATAATTTCATATATTACATATTTTCTATTATGTAACATATTATAGGTATAAAATATATTATAAATTAAGTAGTAGTGCTTAATTTATAAGTAGTGCTTAATTTTATTTAATACTTAAATTAGGGAGCCATAAATGAGTTCCCTGGGGGAAAACCCATTTACAAAGAAATGAACCAAACAGTTACAGAACAACTAATTATAGAACCATATAAACTATTTGAAAACAAAAATAGATAAAGAAGGAGCCCTACAAAATTCCTTTTATGACACAAATATGGTGCTGAGCCCTAAGCCAGGAAGAACCAAAACAGAAAAAGAAAACTATAGACCAATTTCTGTAATGAATATTGATGCAAATTTTTAAATAAAATGATAGCAAGAAGATTGCAGCAATATATCAGAAGGATCATATGCCCTTACCAGTTGGGATTTATGCCAGAAATGCAGGACTGCTTCAATATTAGGAAAACCATCAGCAGAATTGAGCAAATCAATAATAATAAAACCAACAGAAACCATATGATTCTCTCAATAGATGCAGAAAAAGCCTTTAACAAAACATTGCACTCATTCCTTTAAAAAAAAAACACTAGAGAGTATAGAAATAAAGAGAATTTACCTTAAAATGGTATCTATCTAAAACCTTCATAAAACATTATCTCTAATGGGGATAATCTAGAAGCCTTCCCAGTAAAATCAGGGGGGAAGCAAGGATGTCCATTATTACCTCTATTATTTCTATGCTATATTAGAAATACTAATGACAGCAGTAAGACCAGAAAAAAAATTGAAAAATAAAAATAGGCAACAAGGAAACACTCTTTGCAAATAATATGATAGTTTAGTTGGAGAACTATAGAGAATCAACTAAAAAACTGGTCAAAGCAATGAACAACTTTAGCAAAATTGCAAGATATAAAATAAGCCCACACATTATCAGCATTGGTATATAGCACCTATAAAATTCAACAGCAAAAGATTGAAAGAGAAATTCCATTTAAAATAACCGTAGACAATATAAAATACTTGGGAGTTTACTTGCCATGACAAGCCCAGGAAGAATATGAATACAATTAAACTCTTTTCACTCAAATAAACTTGGATCTAAACACTGGATAGGCCAACCAATATAATAAAAATGACAATTCTATCAAAATTAATTTACTTATTTAGTGCCATACCAAACAACCAAAAATTATTTTATAGAACTAGGAAAATAATAATAACAAAATTCATCTGGAAGAACAAAATTTCAAGAATATTAAAGGAACCAAAGAAAAAAATGTGAAGATGTCCTAGCCATCCCAGATCTCAAACTGTTATAAAGGGGTAATCCTCAGAGCAATGTGGTACTGGCTAAGAATAGAACGGCAGATCACTAGAACACATGAGGTGTACAGTACACAGTAGTAAGTGACCACAGTGATCCAGTGTTTGATAAGCCCAAAGACCCCAACTTTGGGGATAAGAACTCAGCATTTCACAAAATCTGCTAGGAAAACTAGAAAACAGTTTGACAGAAACTATGAATAGATCAACATCTCACACCATATTCCAAGATAAGATTGAAATGGGCACATGATGGAGACATGGAGTGTGACACCATGAGAAAATTAGATGAAAATGGAAAGATTTACTTATCAGGTTTATGAATAAGGAAAGAGTTTATGATCAAACAAGAGACAGAGAGGATTGCAGGATGTAATTTGGAAAATTGTGATTATATGAAATTTGCAGAAGCAAAACTAATGCAGTCAAAATGAGAAGGAAAACAGGAAACCAAATGAAAATCTTTTACAGCAAGTTTCTCCCTGATAATGGTCTTGTTTCTCCAATATATAGGGGACTTAGCCAACTTTATAGAAATAAGAGCCATTCCCCAGCTGATAAGTGGTCATACGATATGAACAGGGAGTTTTCAGAAAAGATCAAAGCTACCTATAGTCATATGAAAAAAAAACGCTCCAAATCATTGTTGATTGGGAAAATGCAAATTCAAACAACTCTGAGGTACCACCTCACACCTATTGTATTAGCTAATATTACAGAAAAGGAAAATGACAAATATTGGATGGGATATGGGAAAATTGGGACACTAATGCACTGTTGGTAAAGTTGTGAACCACCTCATCCTTTCTGGAGAATAATTTGGAACTTCACAAAGGTCTATCCAAGGGTGAATAGAGTGTTTGGGGAGGTCTAACACCTCTGGTGTGATGGTTGCCAAGCCGTTTTCAGGGCTGCTCATCCACCTTTGGTGTCCACCTGTCTCTCAACACTTACCTGTAGTGCCAAGAAGCTGGAGCATGCTCAGTGACCATAGCCCAGGCAAAATTGTCTCGGCAGGCAGGCTAAGCCAAGTGGAGGATGACCAAAGGGCCTCAGGTCTCTTGGTGAGTCAGGAGGTGTCTGCCCCAATTATGTGGAGACTAGCCCTGACAGAGTGGTGTAAGGGTTATGGGATTTAAAGATCTCCCATGCCCCATGGACGTGCTGACATAGCAGAGCAAGAAAAAAAAAAAAAGCCGAGCTAACGGTCCTGCGGTTGGCAGTTGGTGGCAGTTGCCTTTTTTTTTTTTTGAGTTAAGACTCCTGCTGAGGACTGCCAGGGGCCGGAGCTGCTGGGAGCGCGCTGGGTGGTTGCTGTGAGTAGGGAGAGGAGGACCTTTGCCTGAGGTAGCCTGTTCTGTTTTAAAGGCTTGAAAATGTGGGTGCTTTCTACTTTATCTACCTGTGCCAATATCATAACTACTCTGATGGCTTTCACTTTCTGGTTTTGGGACTCAGTCTTTTGGTATCTTAATAAATTTTCTAGTTTATTTCCCCAAATGGCAAACCTGACATATTTTGTGATGGATAATTATATCAGCATATTTGTAATCTCTATAGGCATTGTGAATATGGCATTGCTGATACAAGTGGGCAGGTGAGAGAGTGGGCAGGTGAGAGAGTGGGCAGGTGAGA
>NW_027186927.1:0-6727 GCF_028583685.1 Petaurus breviceps papuanus | reverse complement strand
GGGCAGGTGAGAGAGTGGGCAGGTGAGAGAATGGGCAGGTGAGAGAGGGGGCAGGTGAGAGAGTGGGCAGGTGACAGAATGGGCAGGTGACAGAATGGGCAGGTGACAGAATGGGCAGATGAGAGAATGGGCAGGTGACAGAATGGGCAGGTGACACAATGGGCAGATGAGAACATTTTGTTCTAATAGCCAAGAATAACCCTAAATGTGCACTTGAGCAGGCGCTGTTGGGTGCTTAGAGCTTGGCCAGACACCCAAAGTGCCAAGGTCACCTCCTGCATCCTGGGCCATCGCCAGTTGTCCTGTTGTCTTGTCACTGGATTTTGATGACTCAGAAAGATAGAGTGAGGCCACTAACTTCATGCAACTCTGCCTCACTTAAATCTAATTCATGCACAAATCACCTACTTTTGTCCACACAAGGCAAGTGCTCACATGGAGGTCAGAAGAAGTAATACAATGATACTTTCAAGGTCTCTCTGAACTTTGGAATCGATTGTGAAGCATGGGAGAGAATGGTGGCACAGCACTGCCCAGCATGGCATGCCCACATCAAAGAAGGTGTTGTGTTCTCTGAACAAAGCAGAATTGAAATAGCTCAAAAGAAGCCTGACATGTGCAAATTTAGAGATGTCTCTCCTTCAAACATTTATTTAGGTATTTTGCCTGACCTGTGGTAGAACGTTCCGAGCTCGTATTGGTCTGACCAGCCACAGTTGGGCCTACTGTACATTTCCCCCAACATAACGATGTCATTTTGGTCCCCTTCAAGCATAAAGGATGAACAATAATAGCCACTACTAGGTCTATATCCTAAAGAAATTAATGGAAAAGCATCACTTTGTACAAAAACATTTGTAAATATAGTTCTTTTTGTAGTAACAAAGAATTGGAAATCAAATTGAAGAATGGCTGAACAACTTGTAATGTATGATTGTATTGCAATATTATTATGATATAAAAAATGTCAAGCACAATGTTCTCAGAAAATCCTGGGAAGACTTAACAGGAACTGATGCAAAGTGAACTGAACAGAACCAGGGAGAACATTGTACACAGTAACAGTCACATTATATGATGATCAACTTTGGAATGACTTAGCAACTCTCATCAAGATGATGATTCAAAACAATCCCAAAGGACCCATGATGAAAAAGTCTATCTACCTCCAGAGAGCAGAGGCTATCCACAGAGAGGAATTCTGTAGGAAGATTGAAGCCTACTTCTTTTAACTTTATTTTTCTTCTTTTATTTTTTGTCTCAGTTTTCTCTTTTGCAACAGGGCTAATACAGAAATATGGTTTGTTTGTTTTTTTGCCTTTTGGAGGGCAATTGGGGTTAAGTAACTTGCCCAAGGTTACAGGGCTAGTATTTTTGTGTGGGTGTTGTGTCTTGGGCCGGAACCGAACTTGGGTCCTCCCAACTCCAGGGCCGGTACTTTACTCACTGCGCCACCTAGCTGCCCCCAGAAATATGTCTTGCATGATTTCACATGTATAGTTGATATGCTGCTTGCCTTCTTGATGGGTGAAGGAGTAGCTATTGACAATTAGTGTTGACAAGTTGCAGAAAAGTAGGCACATTAATACTTGGTGGATCAATCCACCAATTTGGGAAAGCAATTTAGAATGATGTCAATAAAATAATTAATATATCCTAATTCTTTAAACTAGAAAATCCATTGCTGGGTCTATACCCCAAGGAAGCCACTGATACGGAAAACAAGCCCTCATATATACCAAAATATTTATAGCAGCATTTTTTGGTAATAGCAAAGAATTGAAACCAATGGCAAGATAAACTGTGGAGTGGGAAAGGAATGGACTGTATATTAAGAATGGATGTGTGTGATGGACATAGACAAGTATGGAAAGATCTCTATGAACTGATGCAGAGGGAAATCAGTAGAGCCAGGAAAACAAGGTACATAATGACTACACCAATGTCGATGGAAACCCCACCCACCCAACTAACCAATCAAAAATGAGAGCTGAATGTAGCTAGGTCAAGATGGCGGAGTAGAAACAGGACTTCCATGGGGCTCCAGCTTCCACCTCTCCCAATTCATGTAAAGGGGACTCTAAACAAACTTTGGAGCTACAGAACCCACAAAATGACACAGAGAAGCTAACCTCCTGCTGAGGACAGCCCAGCAGGCTGGCAGGAATTGGCCAGCGCAGAGCTCTGGGAGCAGAGCCCAGCCCCACTTGAGCTGGAGGGGCCTGACCAACCACCAGCTGGAGGGACTTTAGATCACCAGCAGCTGTGGCTGTTTCCAGAATTATCAACACATAGATGCGAAGGACAAAGGGAGAGGTCAGTGCAGTGTGGACTTTGGGATCTAGTAGTTGGGAGTGTGGTTTACCTTTGCCCCCAGGGCGAGAAGCTACTGAGATGCCGGGACTTGCAGCCACCCCCACGTGGCAGCTTCAGCTCCTGGCCTGCAGAGTGTAGGGGGACCAAGTGATCAGTCTGAGGGGTAATTTCTCTTGCTTTAACCTGCTTGGATCTGGATTGCAGTCTAGGTGGAGGTCCTGGTGTGTGCGACCAGCTTGCCAGAGCATGTGGAGGCTTCAGAAAGGGCACCCAACTAATACCTTCAGCAGCTGAGAAAACCCTAGCATTTGGAACGAAACTCCCCTGTCTGGTGGCAGAGTCCTACTGTGGCAAAAAGCCCAGGGGTCAAGTGACTGAGGGGCAACATGAGCAGCCAAAGGAAGCAAAATAAACGGAACACCCCAACTTTACACTCCTATTTTGGGGGCAAAAAAGGATCAAAGCATGGAATGGGAGGAAGACAGTGAAGTCAGAACTCCTGCACCAAAAGCTTCCAAGAAAAATATGAGCTGGTTACAGGCCATAGAGGACCTTAAGAAGCAAATAAGAGAAGAGGAGGAAAAATTGGGAAGAGAAATAAGAACGATGCAAGAAAATTATGAAATGAGAGTCAACAGCCTGACTGAGGAAAATCATACCTTAAAAAACAGACTAACTCAGTTGGCAAAAGAGGCTCAAAAAGGCAATGAGGAGAGGAATGTCTTAAAAAGCCGAATTTGCCAGATGGAAAAAGAATTTCAAAAGCTCACTGAGGAGAATCATTCCTTCAGAATTAGATTGGAGAGGGGCTGTCAGGTGGCTCAGCGACTAAGAGCACTAGCCCCAGTGTTGGAATGACCTGGGGATCGAATCCTGGGCTCAGATACTTAGCACCACACCCAGAAATAGCTGGCCGTGTAACCTTGAGCAAGTTACTTAACCCCAATTGCTTAAAAAAAATTAGATTGGAGCAAATGGAAGCTAGTGACTTTATGAGAAATCAAGATGCTGTTAAACAGATCCAAACAAATGAAAGAATAGAAGGCAATGTGAAATATCTCATGGGAAAAACCACTGACCTGGAAAATAGATCCAGGAGAGATAATTTAAAAATTACTGGACTACCTGAAAGCCATGATCAAAGTAAGAACCTAGAAATCTAGGGCTTGGAATATGATATTCCAGAGGGCAAAGGAACTGGGATTAAAACCAAAAATCACCTACCCAGCAAAAGTGAGTATCATATTTCAGGGGAAAATATGGTCATTCAGTGGAATAGAGGACTTTCAAGTATTCTTTTTTTTCATTTTTCAAATGCTTTATTAACTGCTTATTTACATCATTCATTTCCGCCAGATTTTGAGTTACAAATTTTCTCCCCATTTTTCCCCTACCCACCATGCCAAAATAGTAATCCCACAGGATATCCCCTCCTCCAATCTGCTCTCTCCCATATCTTCTCCCATACCCCCTTCAACTTTTCCAGTAGGGCATGGTGGATCTCCCAGTACCTGTATATCTTATTTCCCAATTACATGTAAAATAGTATTAATAATAGTATATATATATTTAAACATTTGATTTTAAAACTTTGAATTCCAGATTCATTCCCTTCTTCCCTTGTCACCCACCCTTACTGGGAAGATAAGCAGTTCAGTATAGTTTCTACATATGTAGCTAATGCAAAACATTAACATAGTAGATATATTGTAAAAGACTGACTATATTTCCCTCCCTCCTATCCCACTTCCCACTTGTTCTATTCTCTACTTTGATCCTGTCCCTTTTCAAAAGTGGGTGCTTCGAACTTCTCTCCCTCCCAGCCTGCCCTCCCTTCCATCATCCCCCCTCCTATTCTCCTGTAGGGTAAGATACTCTATTTAGTGTGTATTTCATTCCCTCCCCAAGCCAAATTCAATGAGAATAAGGTTGACTCATTCCCTTTTGCCTTCCTATTCTTCCTTTCCATTGTAACCATTTTCCCTTGCCTCTTCTATATGAGATAGTTTACCCCAATCTGTCTCTCTCCATCTCCTCTCATTATATTCCTCTCTCACCTCTTAATTTCACCTTTTAAGTATCATCCCTTCCTATTAAATTGGTCCTGTGCCCTCTATCTATGTATACCTGTAAACATATACACACATTCACGTATGTATTCATATGCCCGTATACCCTCCAATATAGACATATATGTACGTGTCAACTATTCAACTTTCAACTATGTGTCAACTATTCAACCTTCAACTATTTTCATACTGAGAAAAATTTCATCAGTTACAATTATCATTTTTCTATGTAGGAATGTTAATAGTTCAACTTTGATAAGTGGCTTATGATTTCTTTTCCCTGTTTACTTTCTCAAGCTTCTCTTGCTTCTGAATGTCAAATTTTCTATTCAACTCTGGTTTTTTCATTAGAATTTCATAAGAATGATTGAAAGTCTTCTATTCCACTTAATGACCATATTTTCCCCTGAAACATGATACTCAGTTTTGCTGGGTAGGTGACTCTTAGTTTTAATCCCAGCTCCTCTGCCCTCCGGAATATCATATTCCAAGCCTTTCGATCCCTCAGTGTAGAAGCTGCCAGATCCTGTGTTATTCTGATTTTGTTTCCACAATATTAAAATTGTTTCTTTCTGGCTGCTCATAATATTCTCTCCTTGATCTGGAAATTTTGTAACCTGGCTATAATATTCCTAGGAGTTTTCTTTTTGGGATCTTTTTCAGGAGGTGATCGGTGGATTCTTTCAACCTCTATTTTGCCTTCTGGTTCTAAAACATCAGGGCACTTTTCCTCGAGAATTTCTTGGAGGATGATTTCTAGGTTCTTTCTTTGATCATGGCTTTCAGGCAGTCCAGTAATTTTTAAATTATCTCTCTTGGATCTATTTTCCAGGTCAGTGGTTTTTCCCATGAGATATTTCACATTGTCTTTTATTCTTTCATTTGTTTGGATCTGTTTAACGTCATCTTGATTTCTTATGAAGTCATTAGCTTCCATTTGTTCCAATCTAATTCTGAAGCAATGATTCTCCTCATTGAGCTTTTGAGCTTCTTTTTCCATCTGGCAAATTAGGCTTTTTAAAGCATTCTTCTCATTGCCTTTTTGGGCCTCTTTTGCCAATTGAGTTAGTCTGTTCTTTAAGGTATGATTTTCCTCAGTCAGGCTGTTGACTCTCATTTCATAATTTTCTTGCATTGTTCTCATTTCTCTTCCCAATTTTTCCTCCACTTCTCTTATCTGCTTCTTAAGGTACTCTATGGCTTGTAACCAGCTTGTATTTTCCTTTGAAGTTTTTGGTGCAGGAGTTCTGACTTCACTGTCTTCCTCCTGTTCCGTGCTTTGTTCCTTTTTGTCTCCAAAATAGGAGTCTAATGTTGGATTCTTCTGTTTGCTTTGTTTCCTTTGCCTGGTCATGTCGCCCCCTCAGTCACTTGACCCCTGAGCTTTTTGCCACAGTAGGACTCTGCCACCAGACAGGGGAACTTTCATCCCAAATGCTGGGGTTTTCTCAGTTGCTGAAGGTATTAGTTGGGTGCCCTCTCTGAAGCCTCCACACACTATGGCAAGCTGGACACACACCCCAGGACCTCCACCCTAGACTGCAATCCAGATCCAAGCAGGTTAAAGCAAGAGCGGTTACCCCTCAGACTTGGTCCCCCTACACTCTGCAGGCCAGGAGTTGAAGCTGCCACGTGGCACTGGCTGGCTGTGCCGGCATCACAGGGGCTTCTCTCCCTGGGGGCAAAAGCCGATGCTCCCCCAACTACTGGATCCCAAAGTCCACACTGCACTGACCTCTCACTTTGTCCTTCGCATCTATGTATTGATAAATCTGGAAACAGCCAAAGCTGCTGGTGATCTGGAGTCCCTCTGGCTGGCAGCTGGTCAGGCCTGCCCTGGGGCTAAAATCTCCGGCTCACGCAGGCCTTGGCTCGGCTCCCAGAGCGCTGCACTGGCCAATTCCTGCCAGCATGCTGGGCTGTCCTCAGTGGGAGGTTAGCTTCTCTGTGTCATTTTGTGGGTTCTGCAGCTCCAACATTTGTTCAGAGTCTCCTTTTACATGGATTGGGGAAGGTGGAAGCCGGAGCCCTGCAGAAGTCCTGCTTCGACTCTGCCATCTTGACTCCACCCCAACTTTCAAGTATTCTTGATGAAAAAACCAGAGTTGAATAGAAAATTTGATATTCAGATACAAGAAGCAACAGAAGCATGAGAAGGTAAACAGGGAAAAGGAATCATAAGGAACTTATCAAAGTTGAACTATTAACATTCCTACATGGAAAAATGATAATTGTAACTTATGAAACTTTTCTCAGTATGAAAATAGTTGAAGGGAATATATATATGTCTATATTTGAGGGTATATGGGCATATGAATACATATGTGAATGTGTGTATATAT
>NW_027186926.1:33908-43918 GCF_028583685.1 Petaurus breviceps papuanus | reverse complement strand
CTTTACATATTCCTTATCATTTTAAAGAAAGTTCCATTTATTCCTATGCATCACTGGTATTTTTGATAGGAATGAGTGTTGCATTTTGTCAAAGGTTTTTTTGCATTTATCAATATATTATAATTTTTGTTGTGATTGTGGTTGATAGGATCAATTACGCTGAGAGTTTTCCAAATATTGAACCAGCCCTGTATTCCTGCTATATTCCTACCTAGTTACAATGTGTGAACTTTGGAATATATTGTCATAACCTCCTCACTAGTATTTTATTTAAAATTCTTAATCAATATTCATTAAGGAAATTGGTTCATGGTTTTCTTCTCTGTTTTTGCTCTCACTGGTTTAGATATTAAAACTATATTTGTGTCAAAAGTAATTTTGTAGAACTCCTTTGTCTATTTTTTCAAATGGTTTACATAACTTGGGGATTGCTTGTTCCTTGAATTTTTTATAAAATTTATTTGTGAATCCATCTGGTCATGAAATTTTTCTTAGGTAGCTTACTGATGGCTTCTTTGATTTCTTTTTCACAGTTAGAGTTATTTAAGTATTCTATTTCTGCTTCTTTAAATCTAGGCAGTTCACATTTTTGTAAATATTCATCCATTTCACTTAGATTGTCAGTTTTGCTGGAATATAATTGTGCAAAATAATTTCTAATACTTTCTATAATTTCATCTTCATTTGGTAGGGTATCCACCCTTTTCATTTTTGATTCTAGTAATTTGGTTTTCTTTTTTTCTTTTCTTAAATAAAATTAACCAGTGATTTATATATTTTACTGGTTTTCTTATTAAATAAACTCCATTTTTATTTATTAGTTAACTTTTTAAACTTTTAATTATATTAAGCTGTCCTATAATTTTCTGGATTTCTATGTTGGTGTTTAATTGGGAATATTTTTTTTCCTTTTTTTAGTTATATGCCCAGTTCATTGATATGTTCTTTTATTGATGTATATATACATTTGGAGATATAAATTTTCCCCTAAGTCCTACTTTGACTGTATCACACAAAATTTGTGATGTTGTCTCATTGTTATTTGCTTCAATGAAATTATTGTTTCTATGATTTGTTCTTTGACCCACTCATTCTTTAGGATTAGGTTATTTACTTACCAATTGGCTTTTTATCTATGCCTCCATGACCCTTTATTAAATGTAATTTTTATTGCATTATAATTCTGAAAAATGGTACATTTAAAATTTCTGCATTTCTACATTTGGTCATAGGGTTTTCTTATGCCCTGATAATGATCCATTTTCATAGAGGTGCCATGGATGACTGAGAAAAAGGTATCCTCCTTTCTATTTCCATTCAGTTTTCTCCAGAGAACTGTCATATCTAAATTTTCTAAGATCCTATTCTTCTTTTTGGCTTCTTTTCATTATTTTATTGTTAGATTTATCTATCTGTGAGAGAGGAGTGTTGAGGTCCTCTACTAGTATAGTTTTTCTTTCTATTTCCTCCTGTAATTCATTGAACTTTTCCTTTAAGAATTTGGATGCTATACCATATGCTGCATATATGTTTATTATTGGTGACTTTTTAATTTTAACTTTTTATTATAAATATAAATGTAATGAAAAATATCCACAGCCTGCTTTGCTTATATAGTTTTAGAGCCCCAGAAATTATGATAAATAACATTAATACCAATAATTGGATATCTTTGCATATCTAAAAACTTTAAAATGTTACAAAAGTTTAGAGATATGTGAACAGAAATAAAATATAATGAATATCTCATATAGGATAAAAGGTACCGATCCTCAAATTATATCATAGATATGTATTTGATCATGTTTTACAAATTAGTAATTATGAGAGTAAAGGTTGTGTGATTAAATATAAACTGAGAGGCAATAGTAATGTGAGCAAAGTTCTATTAAATGATGACTATATTCAGAGCATTTTCTACAGGCTTGGGAAGATTAAAAAGATGATGTGAGACATGGTCTTTGCCTTCGTGGAGCACACAATAAAATAATGAAAGAGGACAAAAAAAGGACACAAAACACATATACAACACTATGGAAATATACAAATATGTGTGTGTGTGTATATATATATATATGCATGTATTATATATATTCATATATATGATTAACAAGTTGCAAGACTAAGTAAGTGCTATGAAAGGTCTTGAAAGAAGGCTATTACTAATTGCGGGATTCTCTGCAGAAAAAGAGGCTTTCTGGAGAAGGGGTTATTTGAGCTCAACATCAAAAGATTGAAATAAGACAAACTATTATATGTAGGGTAGCTTTTGCAGTAGTTACTTGGATATTGTATTGTTTAATGCCAGAGATAAAACACACAAAGCCTGGGCTTCTGAGAAGTGAGAGAAGAATTCCAGAGACTGAAATAGATAAAAGAATGCAAAGAATCCAAAGGGTAAACATTCAGTGCTAAGGTGTCAGGAACACAAAGGTACTTCACCTATACTTTCATATCTGATGACAAGTAATGACATCAGAATCATTCCTCTTTCCCATTTCTGGATATCTCCCTGGAACATATTACAAATATAATTAATAATTACTACTATTAATAATTCTTGCTTTTCTTAAACAGAAATAGAGGAATCTATAACCATGATTCAGGACATTACAGAAAAGTTATATTTAAGGAAGCTAGACTCACTAAAAGTGATTAAATAAGGAAATGGCAGAAATTGTTCAATATATTTAGCATCTACTAAATATGTAGAAAAAATATAATCTGGTAGCCAGAATTATGCAGCAAAAGCTACTATCTTTCATAAACTGACATGCCAAATTTCTTCAATATAATTAAAGTTCACAGTATATTATTGAGAATTCAAAAATTAAACCATCCTTGAAATGGACTGTTATAAGAGTTAGAACTATTGCCTAAAGTTTTAAAAAATCAACCGACTCTTAGAGAAAGGGCTTGTATTAGCTTTTGCTATTTTCCTGACTGAATGTGTTATCATTTCTCTATACTGCTGAGGAAACTGGGAGCCAGAGAGGCTAATTACTTAACCAAAATAATCGTGGTATTAAGAAGCAAGAAATAAAATATCATGGTAAGTGGCAAACCCAGGTTCTTCAACTCCAGATTCTTTGCCCCTTCTCCTGTGTGAGATATTCATTAATTGTGTATTTTATTTCTATTCACATATTTATTATTCTTTATTATATCTGAATATTTTTAGGTTTGCAAAGACAATTATTGGCATCTATGTTATTTATCATCATTTCTGGAGTTCTAAAACTATACAGGTAAAGTAGCCTGTAGACATATTTTCATTGCATTTATATCTATAATAAAAAATTAAAGTGAAAAATCATCAATAATAAGCAATTATGAAGCAAATGGCATAACACCCCTAATTCTTTTTTTTTAAGCAATTGGGGTTAAGTAACTTGCTCAAGGTTACACGGCCAGTTTTTTTGTGTGGGTGTTAAATATCTGAGGCCAGAACTGATCCTGGGTCCTCCCAACTCCAGGGCCAGGCCTCTTACCCACTTAGCCACCTAGCCACCCCAACATCCCTTATTCTTACAGGAAATGTTCAATGAATTACAAAAGGAAATAAAAAGTAAAACTATACTAGTGGGGGTCCACAACATTACTCTCACAGCTCAATAAATGTAAAAATAAAATAAAAAATAGGCCAAAAAGATGAATAGGATCTTAGAAAATTTAGATATGATAGATCTCTGGGGAAAACTGAATGGGAATAGAAAGGAGGAAACTTTTATTCTCAACTGTACATTCCAGTTCTTCCATGGAGAATAGTTCATTTGGAATGTCCTTATTTTCTGTGTTTCACCTTCTATCTCCTTCCTTCCCCACTGAGTTCACTTGTTTTTCTAAATATTGAACATGGAGCCTTGTCCTTAGCATCTTCAATAACATTAAGATATAAGAATAAAGGTTAATTTTTACTGTGGTATTAGAGTTGAGAAGCTAAGATCTTTAAATAAATTATATCTCTAAGCAATTTGTTTTTTTTATGCTCTGTTATTGTTAGTGAATTATATTTTTTTAAGAAAGAAACCTCCAAACAATAAGGTTTATGACTTACCTATCTATGTATTCTCCTCTGTGTCTTGCACAGAGGAGGCATTTGACAAATGTTTATGAAAAAAGAACTCCCAGGGAACTACAGACATTGTTAGGCTGTCACCCAAAACCCCATTATGTAAACAATTTCAATATTGTGGGTTATCACTGTTTCAAGAATAGAAACTAACCAAAGAAACCCAATACAATAGATTTCAACATAAGAGAAAGATAAATATTCAAATCAAGAAATTATTTTAAGAGATTTTTTTAAAGATAAAATGTATTTTTACCTTTTCTTGACTCAGAGATATAATTTAATACAGAAGCGAAAAAAAAATAACATTAAGATATATTAGAGGGGCAGCTAGGTGGTGCAGTGAATAGAGCACCAGCCCTGGAGTCAGGAGGACCTGAGTTCAAATCCAGCCTCAGACACTTAATGCAAAACTAGACCTTGGGCAAGTCACTTAACCCCAATTGCCTCTCCAAAAAGAAAAAAAAAACACAAAGATATATTAGCACTTATACTTAAAAACCACACAGGTAAACACCAAATGAATGCTTTCCTGGATATACTTCTCATTTTCTTGTATGATTTGGGACTTGGCACAGATTAGGAATGAACCTATATCTGTTTTGTTGTATTTTGTTTTCACCTTTCACTGGGGACATCTAATTTGTTAAAATTATTACTCTCTTTAATATTTTTCCTAGAATGAAAAATCAAAATTCATTGTTTAATCACTTACTTTGGAATTAAAATAAATTCCCATCTTTTTAGCATGAATTATTATAATTGCCTGAATGACTGCTGCTATTTTTATATGCATCAATATCCTTTGGGTTTGAAGATTATGCTACTGAGGTTATTTTCCAAGTATCTGAATAAGGCTGAAAAGATATTGTTCAATCCATATTGAATTAGCCTATAAACTATTCAGAAGAATTCCTTTTGGCATTGGTTATTGTTCTATGAGCTTTTCTTGTGGGATAACAGAGAAGAGAGAAATGAATAATAACTGGAAATGACTGCAACTCCAAGTATCACACCATCTGTATCCATGCTCACAACTTGACTTCCTTCAATTATTTTGCTAATAAGTTGAAATGTGACACACCGATGCTATCCAAAATCTATTCAACCATTGATTTCTCCTTACCTAAAGGGTACATGGGGACAACAAAGACATTTAGAGGTGTATGTATAATAGGTGTACTCATGATTAGAGTTTGTATCCTCTTCCATACGCACACACACACACACACACACACACACACACACACACACAGTTTTTTTTCTTGCTTTTACAATCCAATGTTTTCCTGGAAACAAAATTACAGGAAATCACTTTGTGAGGCATATGGGAATAAGGCACTATACTGTTGAATTTTCTAAGACATAGTCAGCATATCTTCTTGGTTACCCTGCTTCAGCCCTTCCTCTAGAAGTGCCTAGGGTCTAAAACAATAGTAAAACAAAAAGTAGATGGAAAGGGTTATTAGCATTGTAATTGAAGAATCAACTTAAAAAGAGGTCACAGGAATGAACCCAGGTTTCCCCTGCCACACTGGGTGGTGGAGGAAGCTAATTTTTTAAGCCTTTCATAAATCATGTATATTCATAAGTTTTAAAAGAAACAGATTGCTTATGTATTATGTTGTCTATATTACATAAAACAATTCAGATAAAGACCTTAATCTAAAGAGAATTAAATTTTGAGAAAAAAAAAGAATACTTTGAAGGCCAGAAGAATAGGTGTTTATGTTTATATATGTATATATTCATATATATGTGTGCATCCTATAAGGAAACATGAATAAGGTTTTTGGGATGCTATACTGCTTGGAAATATTCTTTCAAATTTGCATACCACAATAGTTGCCTCTTACTTAATTCTCTGAAATTTACAAAGAACTTTAAATCTGCTTCATTTGATCTTTACAACAATACTAAGAGCAAAAAGTACAAATATTTTTATCCCCATTTTACAGGTGGAAAAACCAAGGTCTAGAGGGTTAGGTGATATATCATGGTATCATAAAAAAAATGCAAAGCCTTTACTGAAATTAATAGGTTTTGTGACTCCAAATCTAATTCTTCTGCCATTACACTAGCAATTCCTTTGTATGTGAAGTTTATATAGTGTATTTACAAGAAATGCTCTAGCCATAATGACTCTTAAGTATGGAGGAAGTGTAGAATTTGACCTAATGCTGCCATCTATGTAGATAAGCTCTAAGTCAAAAAATAAACACATAACTGAAAAAAGTTATCATAGTTACCTGCAAAAATGAAAATATGGAAAGCATATTAATCCGTATCTTCAAGGTGGTGTACATGTGTGTCTATGTCTTTGGAATACATAAAAAAGAAACGATCTTCCTCAAAATAAATGGTTTTTAGAAGCTAAAACATTATTTTAACTGAATATTTAAGAAATCTTTTAAAAGTTGTTTTCAAAATTATTATATCCTAATGAATAGAATGTATGTAGAATATAAGTATTACATAGTATAATGTAAGTGAGTAGAATATACTATAAGATAAACTTTTCTTGATGACTCAGAATTTTCATCATGAATATGAATTATGACATATGATGTCATATGATACTATTGCCAATGGCAGAGTCAAAATGGCAGAGTAGAAGCAAGTCCTCCATGTGGCTCCGGCTTGCACCTTCCCCTATTCATGTAAAAGGGTAATTTGAACAAACTTTGGAGCTACACAACCCACAAAATGACACAGAGAAGCTAACCTCCCTCTAAGGACAGCCTGGCAGGCCAGCAGGAATCAGCCAGCATAGTGCTCTGGGAGCCGAGCCTAGCTCCACACCAAGGTTTTAGCCCCAGGGAGGGCCTGACCAGCCTCTGGCTGGAGGGACTCCAGATCACCAGCAGTTGTAGCGATCCAGAATTATCAAGGATGCTAAGGACAAAGTGAGAAGTCAGTGCACTGTGGACTTTGGGACCTAGTAGTTGGGAGTGCATTGGCTTTTGCCCCCGGGGCCAGAAGCTGCGGAGGAGTGGCTGTGCAGCTGCCCACACATGGCAGCTTCAGCTCCTGGCCTGCAGAGTGTAGGGGGACCAAGCGACCAGTCTGAGGGATAATTACTCTTGCTTTAACCTGCTTGGATCTAGATTGCAGTCTAGGGTGTATGGTCCTGGGGTGTATGTCCAGTTTGCCAGAGCATGTGGAGGCTTCAGAGAGGGCACCCAACTAATTACTTCAGCAGCTGAGAAAACCCCAGTATTTAGTACAAAGCTCCCCTGTCTGGTAGTAGGGTCCTACTGTGGCAAAAAGCCCAAAAGTCAAGTAATTGAGTGACAACATGACCAGGCAAAGGAAACAAAGCAAACAGACGAACCCAACACTAGATTCCTATTTTGGGGACAAAAAGGATCAAAGCATGGAACAGGAGGAAGAGAGTAAAGTCAGAACTCCTGCACCAAAAGCTTCAAAGGAAAATATGAGCTGGTTAAAGGCCACAGAGGAATTTAAAAAGGATTTTGAAAACCAAATAAGAGAAGTGGAGGAAAAGTTGGGAAGAGAAATGAGAACAATGCAAGAAAATTATGAAATGAGATTGAACAACTTGACTGATGAAAATAACAACTTAAAAAAATAGACTAACTCGAATGGCAAAAGAAGCTCAAAAAGGCAATGAAAGAAGAGTGCCTTAAAAAGCCAAATTTGCCAGATGGAAAAAGAATCTCAAAAACTCACTGAAGAGAATCATTACTTCAGAATGAGATTAGAGCAAGTGGAAGCTAGTGATGTTATGAGAAATCAAGATACTATTAAACAGATCCAAACAAATGAAAGAATAGAAGGCAATTTGAAATTTCTCATTAGAAAAACCACTGACCTGGAAAATAGATCCAGGAGAGATAATTTAAAAAGTATTCAACTACCTGAAAACCATGATCAGAGAAAGAACCTAGAAATCATCCTCCAAGAAATCGTCAAGGAAAACTGCCCTGATGTTTTAGAACCAGAGGGCAAAATAGAGGTTGAAAGAATCCACTGATCACCTCCTAAAAAAGATCCCCAAAAGAAAACTTCTAGGAATATTATAGCCAGGTTCTGAAATTCCCAGATCAAGGAGAGAATATTACAAGCAGCCAGAAAGAAACAATTTGAATATTGTGGAAACACAATCAGGATAATCCAGGATCTGGCAGCTTCTACACTGAGGGATTGAAGGGCTTGGAATATGATATACCAGAGGTCAAAGGAGCTGGGATTAAAACCAAGAGTCACCTACCCAGCAAAACTGAGTATCATGTTTCAGGGGAAAATATGGTCATTCAGTGGAATGGAGGACTTTCAAGCATTCTTGATGAAAAAACCAGAGTTGAACAGAAAATTTGACATTGAGATACAAGAAACAAGAAGTTAAACAGGGAAAAGAAATCACAAGGAACTTATCAAAGTTGAACTATTAACGTTCCTACATGGAAAAACAATAATTGTAACTGATGAAACTTTTCTCAGTATGAAAATAGTTGAAGGGAATAGAAATATATATATATATATACATATGAATACATATGTGAATGTGTGTATATATGTTTACAGGTATACATAGATAGAGGGCACATGACCAATTTAATAGGAAGGGATGATACTTAAAAAGTGAAATTATGAGGTGAGAGAGGAATGCAATGAAAGGAGATGGGGAGAAACAGAATGGGGTAAACTATCTCATATAGAAGAGGCAAGGGAAATGGTTACAATGGAGGGGAAGAATAGGAAGGCAAAAGGGAATGGGTCAAACTTATTGTCATTGAATTTGGCTTGGAGAGGGAATGAAATACACACTAAATAGGGTATCTCACCCTACGGGAGAGTAGGGAAGAAGGGGATGAGAGGGGGGATGATGGAAGGGAGGGCAGACTGGGGGGGAGGGAAGTTGGAAGCACCCACTTTTGAAGAGGTATGGGATCAAAGTAGAGAATAGAACAGGTGGGAGGTGGGATAGGAGGGAGGGAAATATAGTCAGTCTTTTACAATGTATCTACTATGTTAATGTTTTGCATTAGCTACACATCTACAACCTATATCGAATTGCTTCTCTTCCCAGTAAGGGTGGGTGACAAGGGAGGAAAGGAATGAATCTGGAATTCAAAGTTTTACAATCAAATGTTTATATATACACTATTAATACTATTTTACATGTAATTGGGAAATAAGATATACAAGCACTGGGGCATAGAGATCCACCATGCCCTACTGGGAAAGTCAAAGTGGGTATGGGAGAAAATATGGGAGAGAGCAGACTGGAGGAAGGGATATCCTGTGGGACCACTATTTGGGAGCGGTGGGTAGGGGAAAAACGGGGAGAAAATTTGTAACTCAAAATCTGGTGGAAATGAATGGTGTAAATCAAAAGTTAATAAAGCATATAATACTATTGCCCTCAAGAATTTTTTAAGTGTGATAAGTCTCTTCATCCTTATCCTGAAAGTTCCCAACTGCTGTTCTATTCTAGCAAGAGGGTTTTTTTTTAATTTCCTCCCAATGATTTTGTGAGGATGAGATATTTGTAAAGTGCTTTGAAAATCTTAAAGTATTATATAAATGCTAATTTTTTTTCATTCCTTTCACATGCCACTATTATCTACTCTCAATTCTTAATTTTGTATGTTGGTCTGCCTCTGCCATCTGGTCCTTGTCCCTTAACTGTTATTCATTTCTTCTGACAACTGCCTCTCAACTCTGTTATTATTATTACCTTGGATAAAAGTGGAAATAGAAGAATAGCAAAGCAGTATATCTAAAATTTAGTCAAATTAGTTCCTTGCCTGAGAAGACCTTGTCCTCTTCTTCCCTGGTAGATTAAAATACCTTTGGCAGCTGAGAAAACCCCAGGATTTGGTACAAAGCTCCCCTGTCTGGTAGCAGAGTATATCTATCTATCTATCTATCTATCTATCTATCTATCTATCTATCTATCTATCTATCTATC
>NW_027186926.1:0-33898 GCF_028583685.1 Petaurus breviceps papuanus | reverse complement strand
ATCTATCTATCTATCTATCTATCTATCTATCTATCTATCTATCTATCATCTATCTATCTATCACTTTAGAGTGATTTTATATAGTCCAAGAAATAACCATATTCTCACAAAGTTTTAAAAGTAGAAGAGAATAACACAAATCCACAAAGTGACTTCATCATGAGGTCACATGAGCACAGGCCCATGTACAGACTGCTCTGGGAACATCATCATACTTTGTATGATTACTTACTTACCCTGAGATGAAGGGAAGGAACACTGCCAAATATGGTACACACTTTAAGCCTGCCTATGGTGTCAGGCTTTCATATGCTAATGGATCATGTTTCTCCTTAAGACTAACTAGGTTGAGAGAGTCAAACATTTGCCATTTCTCAGTCTTCTGTTCTTTTGCTGTCTGGCAACCAATTTTTGCATTGCATTTTAATATATTAAAAAGAAAACAAAGTAGTTATGATCATTTTAACAATGAACAGAGTATTTTCTTTGAGTTCCTAGGTTCATATGTCATGTCTTATGATGTTAATATTGAAGTAAGTTTAATTTTTAATCCCACCCCCTTCCAAGATTAGAACATAATTATAAAACTTGGAAGGAGGAAGAAAGGGAAAAGAAGTAATCAATGATGTTTGGAGATGAAAGAAGGAATCATAAGGCAGCCATACACCATTCCAATTATTATCCTGACATATAAGAAGAAGTGGAAAGAAAAGTTAAAATGCCAAAGGCATAATTTAATCAATACTTCTAAGAGAGTATCATATATCTGGTAGCTCAGAGATAACTACTTTACTTTCATTCTTCAGCTTTTGCATTTGTTTCCCTCTTCCATCTTGGAAGAATCACCGAATCTTAGAATCGGAACAGACATTACAGATCACATAGGCCAACTTCTGAGGTTATTAAGACTCAGACAACTGCTAGTCCTAGCAAGTGACCGTTCCAGCCACTCCAGGACAAAGCCACTACTCCAGGAAAATGGCTGATGGATTTTCTCTTAACGATGCCATATCTGGGTCTGGAAATCCAGACCCACAAGGTTGGCCACAAGGTTCTTGGGGAAACCAACCTGCTGGTCCTGGGGCATACCCAGGATATCCTGGAGCCTACCCTGGTCCAGGAGCACCTGGGGCCTACCCTGGTTCAGGAGCACCTGGGGCCTATCCTGGTTCAGGAGCACCTGGAGCCTACCCTGGTCCAACAGCACCTGGAGCCTACCCTGGTCCAGCAGCACCTGGAGCCTACCCTGGACCAGCAGCACCTGGAAGCTATCCAGCTCCAGGACAGCCTAGTGCTCCTGGAGCTTATCCACCTTCAGGGCCCATGAATACCCCTAGTGGACCAACACCTGCTGTGGCAGGCCCTCTGGTAGTGCCTTATGATCTTCCCTTGCCAGGAGGAATTATGCCTCGCATGCTGATAACCATTATGGGCACAACAAAACCCAATGCAAACAAAATTACCATAGATTTCAAGAAAGGGAATGATGTGGCCTTCCACTTCAATCCCTGCTTCAATGAGGACAACAGACGAGTAATTGTTTGTAATTCAAAATTCAACGATTCCTGGGGAAAGGAGGAAAGACACCTTGTGTTCCCATTTGAAGCTGGTAAACCATTCAAAATTCAAATTCTCATTGAGATTGATCATTTCAAGGTTGCTGTCAATGATGCCCATTTGTTGCAGTACAATCATCGAATGAAAAATTTCAATGAGATCAACAAGCTGAGCATTTCTGGTGATATTAACCTTACCAGTACCTTAAATACTATGATTTAAATTTAAAAGATCAGAAATATTTTTAAAGGAATTTTCCTGTAAAACATATACTTAAGTGCTTCCTGCTCCTTATGGGAGTAATCTTAAAGGTACTTATACTCCATTTACTTTCTTTGTCATAGTCACACAAAATTTAATAAATGTTCTTTCACTAAGTAAAAAAAAAGACAGACAACTGACAGGGCAGTAAGATGTGACAACATTTTCCATAAAATTCAACAATATTAATAATATTTACTCAAATATAAGTCCCTTGAGGTCAGGTGCTGTCTTTTATTTTATCTTTACATCTCTTATACTGCCTTAAACAACATTTTTAAATGTTTGTTAAATTATAGTTATGAATTACTTTATAATTAAAGATTACATTTGCACATATTGTTTAATTGAATCTTCATAATATACTTTAGAGTAGGTAATAGGAATATCCTGTCCTATAGATAAAGATGCAGGATTAGGAAGATTGTGACTTTCCTGTGATCATATGACTATTAATTTGCAGAAGTGATATTAAAAACCATTTCTTCTCCAGTGTTCTTTCCATTGAATCACTGCAGATTAATGCAATTCTCTTTTATAAAGGTCTAGCCTTAAAATCAGGGCATCCTAGGTTAATTCCTGCGTATACTGAATGCTGTTCTTGTGACTATGGGCAGTCATTTAACCTCTGAATTCCACAGGTAACTCCATAAAGCTACAATCACAGGTAAATTGCTAATCTAAGTCAGTGAAAGGAGTTTCCACTTTGGGAGTTTACCCCTTTCCCCCTAAATAAAGAAATAAAGAAAGGTAAGAAAGAGTGAGTCGATTAATTTTTCCTGGATCCAATAAGATGGAAACTGCTCATTTAGTGTCAATACATGACTTTCTTCATCACAAGTATTAGACTCTTTGATTGGTTGCTTAGTTAGTTGAACTATGAGTCTTCCAGGTTTGTTGAATATGCTTGATTCATGTCCATGGTTTTTCTAAAACATTAAACATGTCTTTAATTGTTTGTCTAAGGGAGAAAAAAATAACATCAGTCATGCTGTTTCTTGAAAAAACACACATTAGTTTTCATTATCTTGTCAGGTAACAAGAAAAAAAAACTCTCTTAGAAGTATTGATTAAATTATGCCTTTGGCATTTTAACTTTTCTTTCCACTTCTTCTTATAAGTCAGGATAATAATTGGAATGGTGTATGGCTGCCTTATGATTTCTTCTTTCATCTCCAAACATCATTGATTACTTCTTTTCCCTTTCTTCCTCCTTCCAAGTTTTATAATTATGTTCTAATCTGGGGGGGCGGTGTTAAAAAATTAAACTTACTTCAATATTAACATCATAAGTCATGACATATGAACCTAGGAACTCAAAGAAAACATTCTGTTCATTGATAAAATGATAATAACTACTTTGTTTTCTTTTAATTGACCAAAATGAAATGCAAAAATTGGTTTCCAGATAGTAAAATACCAGAAGACTGAGAAATGGCAAATGTTTGACTCTCTCGACCTAGTTAGTCTGCTAAGGTTACCATTCAACTTTTGGATGTGTTACAAAAACATTTAAACTAATTAAAATATCTTTAACTCAACATTTAAAAAAAATAAAATGATATTCACCAATTCTGCAAGTCTTGTCTTAAGGAGAAACATGATCCATTAGCATATGAAAGCCTGACACCATAGGCAGGCTTAAAGTGTGTACCATATTTTGCAGTGTTCCTTTCCTCCATCTCAGGGTAAGTAAGTAATCACACAAAGTACTATGTTCCCAGAGCAATCTGTACATGGGCCTGTGCTCATGTGACCTCAAGATGAGGTCACTTTGTGGATTTGTATTATTCTCTGCTACTTTTAAAACTTTGTTTGTGAGAATATGGTTATTTCTTGGACTATATAAAATCACTCCAAAGAGCATACTGGACAAACAGAGTTGCTAAATTTCATTTTTTCTACCTTTTCTTTGACTGAAAGTATGGCATCATGGAGAAAAACAGACACTCTATATAAACTTCCATTATTCTGATTTTGATTAGAAGAGGAAAATACCATCCCTTTGGTTAATTCAAAAATGTGTTTTGAGATTTGTAGGTTATATTGGGAACATACAAAATTAAACACCTTGTAGTTAATGTCTGAATATCATATCTTCACTTTTTTCAGTTAAGCTAATGAAAAAATGATGACCAAGATAGAGCCAAGGGCTTGCCTTGGAGTCCCACTGATTTATTAATAACTACTTCTAGGTTTCAGTCTTTAATCAGCTCCAAATTCACACACCGGTATGTACTATTGACTACCCCAGGGATCCTATAAATTAAAACCCCTCACACTGGGCCTATTTTTCTACCTTAAACTAGGTGGTTTTTATATTTGAAAAAAAAAGTTTTGTTGTATTTAAAAAGATAAAACTCATTTTTGCATCAAAGGCCTTACACAAACAAGTAGCAAATAGAATTTGGCCCACAGATCATAGTTTGTTAATCCCTTGGCTAGACTATAGTTTGTCTTACCCTCATGTCCATAAGAACATGCTATAACATGAGAGGCTGTCAAATACTTTACTGAAATTTGTCAGCAATTAAAAAAAATATTTTTCTGGGTTTACAATGTAATTACACTGACCAGAAAAAAAGAAAAAAAAAGTTACTCTGGGGTGACTTTCTCCTTGATAAAGCTTTGGTGGCTTTTAGTGTAAACTGCTTCACTAATCTAAAATTTCACTAAATATTCCTTTAATTAGGTGTTCTGCAGTTTGGCAGGAATTGATGTTAAGGTCATTACTCTCTAGGGGTCATATTCTCCATTTTTCAGATATTGTGCTAATATTTGCATTTCTCCATTCTTATAGCACTGTTCCTCTTCTCCAAATTCTCAGATAAATGTGATTTCTGAATGATCTGGAAGATCCTCCCTCCAGTGATTCAGAGAACATCTCATTCATGACTGCCCATTTTGAGCAGCACTACTCTGTACCTTCCTATTCACTTATCATAGAGGATTTTTTCAGAATGTTGTAGCCTTTACTTTTCTCCTAAGGTCTTATGCTTACCTTTTTAGAAATATTAATTTGTCGGGGGGCAGAGCCAAGATGGCAGAGTAGAAGAACGACCTTCCCGCGGCTCCAGCTTCCACCTTCCCCAATCCATGTAAAAAGGGGACTCTAAACAAACTTTGGAGCTGCAGAACCCACAAAATGACACAGAGAAGCTAACCTCCCTCTGAGGACAGCCCAACAGGCAGGCAGGAATCCAGCTCAGCACTCTGGGAGCTGAGCCCAGCCCCAATCCAAGGCTTTAGACCCAGGGTGGGCCTGACCAGCCACTGGCCACAGGGACTCCAGATCAGCAGCAGCTGTGGCCATTTCCAGATTTATCAACACATAGATGCGAAGGACAAAGTGAGAGGTCAGTGCAGTCTGGACTTTGGGACCAGCTTTTACCCCCAGGGCAAGAAGCCACTGAGATGCCAGCACAGCCGGCCAGTGCCACATGGCAGCTTCAATTCCTGGCCTGCAGAGTGTAGGGGGACCAAGCACCAGTCTGAGGGGTAATCGCTCTTGCTTTAACCTTCTTGGATCTGGATTGCAGTCTAGTGTGGAGTTCCTGGGGTGTGTGTCCAGCTTGCCAGAGCATGTGGAAACCTCAGAGAGGGCACCCATCTAATACCTCCAGCAGCTGAGAAAACCCCAGCGTTTGGGACAAAAGCTCCCCTAACTGGTGGCAGAATCCTACTGTGGCAAAAATCCCAAAAGTCAAGTAATTGAGTGGCAAAATGAGCAGGCAAAGGAAACAAAGCAGACAGAAGATTCCAACATTATACTCCTATTTTGGGGACAAAAAGGAGCAAAGCATGGAACAGGAGGAAAACAGTGAAGTCAGAACTCCTACACCAAAAGCTTCAAAGGAAAATACAAGCTGGTTACAGGCCACAGAGGACCTTAAGAAGAAGATAAGAGAAGTGGGGGGAAAATTGTGAAGAGAAATGAGAACAATGCAAGGAAATTATGAAATGAGAGTCAACAGCCTGACTGAAGAAAATAATACCTTAAAAAACAGACTGACTCAAATGGCAAAGGAGGTTCAAAAAGGCAAGGAGGAGAAGAATGCCTTAAAAAGCCAAATTTGCCAGATGGAAAAAGAATCTCAAACACTCAATGAGGAGAATCATTGCTTCAGAATTAGATTGGAGCAAATGGAAGCTAATGACTTTATGAAAAATCAAGATGCTGTTAAACAGATCCAAACAAATGAAAGAATAGAAGGCAATGTGAAATACCTCATGGGAAAAACCACTGACCTGGAAAATAGATTCAGGAGAGATCATTTAAAAATTATTAGACAACCTGAAAGCCATGATCAAAGTAAGAACCTAGAAATCATCCTCCAGGAAGTTCTCAAAGAAAACTGCCCTGATGTTTTAGTACCAGAGGGCAAAATAGAGGTTGAAAGAATCCACCGATCACCTCCTGAAAAAGATCCCAAAAAGAAAACTCCTGGGAATATTATAGCCAGGTTCCAGAATTCCCAGATTAAGGAGAGAATATTACAAACAGCCAGGAAGAAACAATTTGAATATTGTGGAAACACAATCAGGATAACCCAGGATCTGGCAGCTTCTACACTGAGGGATCGAAGGGCTTGGAATATGATATTCTGGAGGGCAAGGGAGCTGGGATTAAAACCAAGAGTCACCTACCCAGCAAAACTGAGTTTCATGTTTCAGGGGAAAATATGGTCATTCAGTGCAATAGAGGACTTTCAAGCATTCTTGCTGAAAAAACCAGAATTGATGTAATGGGAATGTAAATTTAAAGATCTTCCCTGCCCCTAGGCTAAAGTGCAGCTGGAGCCTGGGGTGGAAGGCTTATTTTTTAGTAGATACTTCTTGATTGGCCAGTGAGTCAATAAGGTTGTTACATTCTCTGAGCCAGGAGAAGGCTATATAATCCCTGATGTGAGGCTTTGTTTTGGGCCTCACTTTGAGAAGTGTTCTGTGATTTGATCAGATGAAACTCTGGGAAGCCATTGTCCAGAGCCCCCCGGCTTTGAAACCCAGATGTTGATTGGGTATGGATGTAATGGTTGGACAATTTGAAATCTGTCTACTTGATCTGTTTCTGTCTTGATAATTCTGTCTGTATATTCTGAAATTCGGGGTGCTGACCTCTTTCTCCTGAACTAGGTAAACGATACATGTTTGACTGATTAAAGTAAGCTTGTTAACCCATTTTGAGTTGTTTTCCTTTATCAAAGCAGATCTAAGAACCTGTCTGAGCAGCCACCCTGGGAGCGCTGGGGTGCTTGCTGCTACAACTGAGTATCATGTTTTAGGGGAAAATATGGTCATTCAGTGGAATAGAGGACTTTCAAGCATTCTTGCTGAAAAAACCAGAGTTGAACAGAAAATTTGACATTCAGATACAAGAAGCGTGAGATGGTAAACAGGGAAAAGAAATCATAAGGAACTTATCAAAGTTGAATTATTAACATTCCTACATGGAAAAACAATAATTGTAACTTATGAAACTTTTCTCAGTAGTTGAAGGGATTAGAAATATATATGTATATATATATATATATATATATATATATGTGTGTGTGTGTGTGTGTATGTATGTATATATATGGAGGTATATGGCCATATGAATACATATGTGAATGTGTGTATATATGTTTACAGGCATACATAGATAGAGGGCACAGGACCAATTTAATAGGAAGGGATGATACTTAAAAGGTGAAATTAAGAGTTGAGAAGAATATAATGAGAGGAGATGGGGAGAGACAGATTGGGGTAAACTATCTCATACAGAAGAGGCAAGGGAAAATGGTTATAATAGAGGTGAAGAATAGGAAGGCAAAAGGGAATGGGTCAACCTTTTTCCCATTGAATCTGGCTTGAGGAGGGAGTGAAATACACACTAAATAGGGTATCTCACCCTCCAGGAGAGTAGGGAAGAAGGGGATGAGAGGGGGAATGATGAAAGGGAGGGCAGGCTGGGGGGGAGGGAAGTTGGAAGCACCCACTTTTGAAGAGGTATGGGATCAAAGTAGAGAATAGAACAAGTGGGAGGTGGGATAGGAGGGAGGGAAATATAGTCAGCCTTTTACAATATATCTACTATGTTATTATTTCGCATTAGCCACACATGTCTAACCTATACTGAACTGCTTATATTCCCGGTAAGGTTGGGTGACAAGGAAGGAAGGGAATGAATCTGGAATTGAAAGTTTTAAAATCAAATATTCAAATACACACACACACACTATTATTAATACCATTTTACATGTAATTGGGAAATAAGATATACAGGCACTGAGGCATAGAGATCCACTGGAAAAGTTGAAAGGGGTATGGGAGAAAATATGGGAGAGAGCAGATTGGAGGAAGGGATATCCTGTGGGACTGCTATTTTGGGGCAGTAGGTAGGGGAAAAATGGGGAGAAAAATTGTAACTCAAAATCTGGCGGAAATGAATGATGTAAATCAGAAGTTAATAAAGAATTTAAAAAAATATTAATTTGTCAGTAAGTTACCTTGCCTTACCACCAAACTTTATTTAGCAAGTTCCTCTTTTTCCTCCACATTGCAACAATTTCTGTTTGCATTGTTAGAATTTGTTTCTTGAACAAATCTCATTTTTCTTGGGTCTGATTTTCCTGTTGAGTGTTGTCATTGAACCTATCTTTTATTAGAATGCTTTGAAATCTTGTCCCCCATCTTATCTCTCCTTTTCAAATGATAGATAAGATAGAGTGATCACTTGCTCCCAATGTTTTATTATCTCATCAGAAATCAAATACAGAACAGCAGCTTGCTTTGTCACTTAATGTACTTCATGAAGGGTAACACAGAAAGGGTATGTAAGGATAAAGTATTTCCTGAAATTAAAGGTCCAGTAGACAAGGAAGACCAATAATATGTTGGACATTGTTAGGAAAAGCATTGGAAACCAAACCTAACTGAGACATTTAAGTGGAATTTGGACATGTACTTGCTAGGAATGTTTGTTCACATTAAGTCATTTTTAGCCATGTCCACTCTTTGTAACCCCATTTGGGGTTTTCTTGGCAGATATATGGTTTGCCATTTCCTTCTCCAGCTCATTTTTACAGATAAGGAAACTGAGGAAACCAGATTAACTGATTTGTCCAGGGTCACAAAGATAGTGTTTGAGGCTAGATTTGAACTCAGGAAGATGAGTCTTCCTGACTTCAGGGCTAGCTCTCTATCTGATGCACCAACTAACTGTCTCTGCTGAGGATGTTTAGAGAGAGTCATTCTTTAGGATGACATTGAAATAGATCACCTTTGAGTTTCTTTTAAGTCTATACTTCTATGATACTGTGATAAGCCAGTCCTTATAGAATATATTTGTATCTAAAATATTATCTTTATTACTATTTAACACCTCAAAAAAGACATTGTCTAGATGTAGAAAGTCTAAAGATGGGATACTAAATGATCAAGGTGATGCTATATAGAGACAAATGAAAAGAAAAAAGCCTAAGAGGGAGTATGATGGAAGTCTACAACATTAGAAAGAAACTAGCTTCTATGGATGCAAGTTTATTTACCAAATGTCAAAATGTAAGTATTAGAAGTTAGTCCTTGAGATTGGACAGATGTAAACAAGAAAATTAGGAAGAAGCACTACTTTTAATACTCGTGGTAAAGAAAAAAACATCTTTATCCACACAGGGGTGGTAATATTATAGATAATATCAGATATTACAAACAGAGTAATACATATTGTAATAATATATATGGTAATATATAATTACAGATAAATTGGGTAAAATAAAATTTTAGATGAATTCAATTGAAAAAAATGGTCATGGCCTTTAATGGAAAGAATAGTGAATAGGGAATCAAAAGAGCAAGGTTCTAGTCCTGGCTCCTACATCAATTAACCATTTTATCTTGGACATAATTCCTATAGACCTCTCTGTTAATTTTCTTTTCTCTAAAATCATGAGATTAGATAATCTCCCTTCCCTGCTTTTACACTACATAATACTATGAAGTATATTTTTTTCTATAAAGATTAATAATTCATTAAAATGTAACTTTGATAACCTTGGTGGGGGACCAGGGGCTGTGTCAGTAGGGAGGAAAACAATATCCTTGGTCAAAATGTCAATTGTTACAATGATCAGCTGGAAGAGTCAATTTATTATTGTTACAGAGATTACATGATACAATAAACATTTACTAAGAGAATAAGGTATAGAGATTATGTGATCTAGTATGCTGATCTTTCTTGGCAATTGGTGAACAGAGTGAAAGTTGTTTTGCTAATGTCTTTTAAATGAACTCTTATGTTTGAGGATTTATGGTTCTATGAATGCTCCTCAGAGAGTCAAAAAGACTGGTGTTGAATCAGTCATTTAAACTCTGGGTGAATTATGTTCTCTCTTATATGAAATGGGAATAGTAAAACTTACTCCTGGGGAATATTAGTAAACTATTCTGAGAACCTTGGATAAAATGTGTTTGGTAATTATGTTTCTCTGATGATTTATCCCTCTTTTTATTCTATCAAGTCTTCCTACAATAACCTTGGTGTTCTAAATCCTTAATTTTTGTGCTTATTTGTTATACTTTTCCCTCCTTTCCAATCTTATTTCCAAGTTACAAAGCTGCTCAAAATGTTTGTATTGGTGGGTTTAGTCTGACTTTTTCATTCCTCATCATCACTTTTTGGCCTTTTGTTTTCTTTTCCTAAAAGTTTTCTGTGACTTCTCAGTTTATCTGTCATCCAATGTTAGTTTTGTTACCTGAAGTTTACAGAGATTACATAATACTATGCAAGTTGTGTTACAGCAACAGTACCTTTTGCTTGTGGCCAACATTTCCTCCTTCATGTCATATATAATTGCTTCATTGCTATGACACTGTATATTTAAAAAACAAAACAGGGGTGGCCAGGTGGCACAATGAGTAAGAGTGCTGGCCCCGGAGTCGGGAGACCTGGGGTCAGTTCTGGCCTCAGATACTTAACACCTACACAAAATAACTGGCTGTGTAACCTTGAGCAAGTTACTTAACCCCAATTGCTTATTAAGAAATGAATAGATAGATAGAGGAATGAATAAATAAACAAACAATAATAGTTTTCATGCTCTAATTTGGGTCACTGCTGAGGAAGGACAGCTTCTAGTTTCAAGGGAATCACTAAAAATTTCTCTTTTCCTATACATTTAGAGAAATTATTAAGCACATATAGCCATTTATTTTCCTTTTTGAACTTATTTTCACAAACTAAGCAGTTTTAGCGGGTTTTTTTTTGGTTAGTATAAGGAGTTATCATGTTTCATATGTGATTCTGTCAATGTGGGATAGCAATTTAATTTTGTCTAGACTCTCTATAACAGGTGTAAAACCCAAGGCTGTAACCTTGACCAATAAAGCACTTGGTAGGATTTAGCAATATGTCAGAATCAGAATTCATTTGAAATTTCCCCCAGTTTAAGTAGCTAGTTTGATTGATTTCTTTTTCTTCCATATTTATCTGATGGATTCACACAGCAGCAGTCTTAGTTTTGACACTCACCTACTTTGCCTATCTGTATTCAGGCAAGGCCTCTCTTTAAAACATATGCACAATGTTTCAAAGCACCACAGCAGAGCTCCATCCAGCTGTTTTTCATTTATTGGAGGTCGAATGTGCTGGTACTATTACCTGACATCTATTCGTTTTGCTAGCAATACAACAGTTCCTGTCTGTCCTTCAACAAATGATTCTCCTTGCCTTTCAGTCACTGGAAAGTACTCATTTAAAAGATGTTAAAATTATGTGCACCCTCTGTCCTCGAGAAGTTACAGCCACTTCAGTCATAGATGTAATGATTCCTCTGTGCCTTTTGTGAAGACCCTGGGGAGGGGCTCTGATCATATTAGTAAATGAGATACAAATTAAATTCAGCACAGTCATTAACACGTTTCCTATTGGACACTTCTATATCTTTCACAGAATTCCCAACCTGTGAGCCACTAACTCAGTTTATATGCAAAAACGGAAGATGCATTAGCAGAAAATGGCACTGTGATTCAGGCAAGTACCAAATGTTTAACATATAATCGGATTTTATGGGGGACTTGGCTGTCTTGCTAAATATCTTCCTTCAGAGAGGCTAAGTAGAGTGCTTGGGACATATGCTGAGAGATGGGACTGACACACCAAGGTGATCAGCTTTAAAGGTCACAGATAGGGGTATTTACCTTACAGAGGTAATTTTAGTAGCTTTCTGTCCTCATATATAAAGCTATGTGTATATTGACTGAATATACACACAAATTGAAGGGAGCTATTAAATTAATTATCTGAATCATCCAGACCCCTCAAAACTTTGATTTGGATATTTAGATTCCCAAGACAATAATCAGTTTACAAGTCATAATTTATAAGTCCAAATTGCCTTAATTTTCTCACTTCTTACCACTAAAATAGGAGTGTTATGTTGCAATATATAGCAAATGAATAAAAGTCAATTATATAAAAAAGAACCGAATATTTGCAATCTGAGTAATTTCTTAATTATTTTAATTTCACTTTTTTAAACTGATGATTTTTTCAATGTTATTCAGAGTTAGATAATGGTATAAATCAACCATTCTTCAAATTTCAGCTCCCATATAAGTATATATGTATACACTTGCAGATATATACACACAGGTAATAAGTTGAGTTTAAACCCTGGAGAGAATGGAGGTGGTGGTGAATAAAGTTTCTTTGAATTCAATATGTAAATGTCAGAGAAAGTATAACTGTATTGTAGGCACAAGTAGAAGAAGGATAGCTTGGAAGGGATGATCATTTATTTATATGCCAGTTGTACCACAACTTTTACCATTTCATATTAATTCTGCCTCTACTCTTTCTTTAATTATTTTGTGATTCATGTATGAAATCATTTCATTCATTAGTCAGATCTTACCAGGAATAAAATATGTACCATAATGACTACTGTAAAGGATGTGTATAATTTTGCTGTTTCTCTTTAGACCTAAAGAAAGATGAATCTAACATCAGTCTCATCAGTTGTAAATAGTACTTTGGGATGAGCTGATGCTAAGTGAACTTCCTCTCTTTGTATGTAAACTTTCAGATGGTTACGCCATCTTCATAGGTTTAACATTACACATGCCTATTTCTAGATGATGACTGCGGTGATGGAAGTGATGAAATTGGTTGCATTCACTCTTGCTCGGATAATCAGTTCAGATGCTCCAGTGGCAGGTGTATTCCAGGACACTGGGCATGTGATGGTGACAATGACTGTGGAGACTTCAGTGATGAAACCAAAGCAAACTGTACCAAAGAAGGTTAGTTATTTTGGGAAGGAGAGATCTTCATTTTGAGCTATAAATGACATTCAGAATTGTTGGTAGTATGCATTGCATTTGAAAAGAAATGGCTCATCCAACAGAGATCATTTGTGGGGTACTCAGTAAGAAAATCGATTCACTATCACTAGCACTGTAATCCATCCCTGTTATCTCCACTTACATCTCATTGCATCCTTTTGACCTTGTTACCCTCTCCAGTTACAGATTTCCCTTCTTGCATGTATTTACTTATCACTCCTCAGCTGTACTCTCCCATCTTCAAAGTTTCTAAACCCACCAAACAGCAAAAACCTTTTATTTTTACCTATATCTAAAATTAACCTAGGACAGCTAGGTGGCACAGTAGATAGAGTGTTGGGCCTGGAGTCAGGAAGATTCCTCTTCCTAAGTTCAAATCTGGTCTCAAACATTTACTAGCTGTGTGACGCTGGTTAAGTCACTTACCCATGTTTGCCTTGATTCCTCAATTTGTAAAATGAACTGGAGAAGGAAATGGAAAACCACTCTAATATCTTTGCCAATAAAACCTCAAATGGGGTCACAGTCAGACATGACTAAAAAGAGACTGAACCAACCCAAAATTAATCTCTTCTTCCTTATAGGTTTCCGCTCCTGACAGAAAGAGTGCGTTGCTATTTCTTTATCTATGCTATTCTTCCCAGAGAATGGGGCCATGTTTAATGTTTTTAATGGATTTCTATATATTATCTATGAGTATCATGTTTATTTGATTGTTCTTATGAATAAAAAAGCATGTGTTAAGTAACTGTGTACCAGGAATTGTGAAGTGGCTTTCCGGTCACCTAAGAGCATAAAAAGACCTAGGGACACAGATTTGTTGGAGCCCAATTCACTCCAGTTTCCACACCCTCCTCTCCTGACCAGATACAGAAGAGAGAAGGCAATTTCTAAGCTGTGTTTTAGTATCTTTGTTGATGATCCTTTCTAAGTCTACATCAAAATAACCCTTATTTTGTTAAACCTTGTAGGGCTCCTACTGTAGATCCCTGAGTGGGAAGGGGGAAGATATAACATTTCCAATAACCTTTATTTCCTTTTTTGCTAGGAATAATATTATTTTATGCAATAACTTTTCTAGCTTGACCTCTTCATTCCTAGACCCAGGAAACATCTTTTCTCCCTAATGTAAAAGAATTATTTCTTTTTTTATTAGGAATTCCAAACCTAAGAATTCTGACAGATTTGTATATTATCTTGGAGATGCCCAAGTGTCATTTTGGTTTAGGTCCTTTTAAAAGTTCACCTGTTACTAGCATAGACTCTAAAATCTTTATTCCCCTCTTTGGTTCTGTCAGTGAATGCAGAGAAAGGCAGGTGATTGAGGACATTACACACATAATTTAATTCAAGCTTTCAGAGTTTTTAAACCAACATATTCTAGAATACATTTTACAGCTGTTTCAGGAGAAGGCATGTTTGCTTAGTTTTCGTTTTGCAAGAATAATCAAGATAATTGCATGAAGAATAATAGTAAAAGTCAAATGCCATTCTAAATATGTGAAAATAATAACCTATGAATCAGGTAGAGATCATTCTTTGTAACCTTCAGTTCACTGATGCATATACTGCTCCCTGCCTTACCTTGGCTGTAAACTGAAAAAACTCTGTGTCCCTCCTAGACTGAAAGAGTGCTCCTCTGTAGTACTTAATTTGTAATTTTGTTTTACTTAAACCATCAGATTCATAGATTCTTCTTAACTTCCCCAGTTATTTTTGTTGTTCTTTCAGTATTACTAAAGAAAAAAACCTTATACATTCATAATACCTTGGCTAATGGACAATTATAGTAACTCAAGTTTAGCTATGTCTTATATTTCATTTCTTAAGCCTATACCATGGTCACATAGTCAGTTATTCAACTAGCATTTATTAAACACCTAATATGTGCCAGGTACTCTGTTAAGTGCTAAATATTTAAAAATAAATAAGGCACAAGAGTCCTGACCCTTAAGGAGCTCACAGGCTAACGGGGGAGATAACATGTAAACAACTATGTGCAAATGAGATATAGGCAGGATAAACAGGGTCACAGTGGGAAGGTGCTAAAATTAAGAAGGAATAGGAAAGACTTCTTTCAGAAGGTGGACTTTAGCTGAGACTTGAAGTCAGGAAAGCTAGGAGGTGGAGATGAGGAAGAGAATTCTAGTCATGAGGGGTACTGAGTAAAAATGCTTAGAGTAGGAATATGGGTGCCCCATTGTAAGAACAGGAGGAAGCCCAGCTTGCTAGATCCCAAGTACACGGAGGCAAGGAAGATATAAAAGATTAGCCAGGTAGGAAGGGACTACATTATGAAGATCTTTAAAAGTCAAACAAATGATTTTATTTTTGATCCTACAGGTTAATAGAGGACCAACAGAAATTATTCAAAAGGGGTTACCTTGTTCAGATTTGTGTTTTTGGAAGATCAAGTTGACAACTGAGGAGAGGATATCATGAAGGGGGGCAAAACTTGAGTTATAGAGAGACCGACGTGGAGCTATTGAAATAGTGCAGACAGGAGACAAGGGTCTGTACCAGGGTGGTGGCAGTGTCAGAGGAGAGAAGGGGGTGAATATATGAGATTCCAAAGGAGACTATTTAAGATTTTAACCATTACCTCTCACCCCAAACATTTCCCCTCAACCTCCAGTTTGTGGAAGATGCTTAGGCACTGCTAGTTTTGCTGCTCACCTGCTCCATTCCTGTTTTTCTTTTTAACCACCTAGGAAAAGCTTTCTTTATCTCTGCCTTATTTTATTTTCCATTTCAGATTATGTGTTATGATTATTCCCTGCAGTGACTCTTTTCTCTGTGTGCTAATGGAGTAATGGGGGGGAAAGTACATCTGAAGATTCCTTTTTTCCCCTCCCAATACTTTTCAAAATTTCAGCTCCTTGTGTTGCATTAGTCAGTGCACTTCCCATTTGAAACTGGTTTTCTCCCTCTTTACAGAAGCCTCTCTGAGCTGCACAGGGAGTGTGCATCTGTGACATGCTGACATTGGCCCTTAATATGCTGTGAGAGATAAATAGGTCCAAATGTAGTTCCTTTTGAACCAAGAAATGAGCTATTTTCTGCAGTTTACATGACTTTCTTCTTCTTTTTTGTGCATTCATTTTTCACTTAAAATGATCATTAAATTAAGCTAACAAAGAGTTTGTAAAAGCTTGTTTAGCATCAGGACCCCAACACAACCAGCAGTACAGTCTCATTAGTACTCCTGGATACTTTTTATCATGCTGATGACTCTAAGAATAGTGGTTGTTGAATTTTATTGGCCTTCTTTTTTAAAGCAATTTAATTTCCACAAATCTATTGCTTAAGAGGCAGAGAGTCATCATAGAATGAGATCGGGCCTTGGAGCCATGAAGATCTGGGTTTTCAAGTTCAATTTTTGATATACACTAACCATGTGACCTGGGTAAGTCATTTATCCTCATAGTGCTGTATGCAATGCTGTAAGACAAAAATATGCAAAAAGTTGCCAAGCTACATTAGGAGTTTCTTACCAAGAAGTCCCTATATTAATGCAATTACATATTGCTCTAAAAATATAAAAAGAATTAGCATGCCTGCCTTCTATAGGGGTAAAGGGAAGAACAGAGGAATCTTGTGAAAGACAAATCTGCATAACTCATTACCATATTCCATATTTTGAGTTGCAAATGAAATATTCCAAAATTAAACAAGTGTATATTTCTAAGGACTAAGAGAGAAAAAGGATCGTTAATCCAATATTCTACTTGGTAGGTATAGGCAAGAAGGAAGCAGAAAATATGTCATCCTTGGTTGACTCTTTTGGAAGAGAGTGCAAAATAATCTTGAAACTGTTTCATTGGTTTTGCATATTAAAGCCCCGAATACTTTAGCTATTGCATAAGTAATCAAAATAACCTCAAATGCATTAAAACCTACAAAGAATATAATATACCCACATAGAATGTAAATATGTAGTCCAGGTAAATGGGAAATTTGATTCAATGATCCATAGAATTTACTTGTAAAAAAAAAAATAGGTAGTACAACAGAAGAATAGTGTGGTCCAGCCTTTGCAGGAACAGTGACAATTTTTTTGATCATAGTTCTAGAACTAAAGGCTAAGGGAGTGTATTGGAAAGAGTAGTATATGTCAGCAAGGTGTTTGGCAAGGTTGTTTAAAAAAAAAGAAATAAAGAGTGAAGTGAATGAAGCATGGTTCTAGTCTTCTTGGAAGTAGTGGGGGGGGGGGGGGTGGCAGCTAGGTGGTGAAGTGAATAGAGCACTGGCCCTGGAGGCAAGAGGACCTGAGGTCAAATCCAGACTCAGACACTTAACACTTACTAGCTGTGTGACATTGGGCAAGTCACTTAACCCCAAATGCCTTGCCTTTCCCCCTCCAAAAATAAATGTTGCCTTTGGGGCAGCTAGGTGGCACAGTGAATACAGCACTGGCCCTAGAGTCAGGAGGGCCTGAGTTCAAATCCAGCCTCAGACACTTAATACTTACTAGCTGTGTGACCTTGGGCAAGTTACTTAACCCTAATTGCTCTGCTTTCCCCCCTCCAAAAAGACAAAAAAAAAAAAAAAGAAAGTAGTGGGCAAATAAGAGGAGTTGGTGAATCAGGACCACAAGAATCAGTGAATCAATTCTGGAAATAAAAGGGTTAAAACCTCCAGGGCATGGTCTCTGGTATGGCAGGAAAAATGTAAATTAACTGAAACAATTTTTTAATCAATTATTTGTTAGGCCTACTAACTTCTAAATCAAGATTTATTAGGCCAAATAAAATTTCCATTAGTACTCCTCAGCTTTATCATTGCCCTTATCTGCCCTCATAGAGACAGTTTCCCTCTCACCTGAATAAATTCTTCACTCTGTCTGTGCTCAGAGTTTTAAGTTTATTTTAGTTTAGTTTTTTTTTTGGTTGGGGGTTGGGTTGAAACGGGGCATATGCCTCCACATTATGGAGCCCTTTATTTTTATTAGCAAATATACCCCTTTTGCAAAAGGTACATGGTAATCAGTTTTTATAAGTTGAAGAGAAACACAGACATCTAGTATATTAGGAGTATTCTCTAACACTGGGAGCTTTCTCTAGTACAATTCCCAAGTGAGGAATTTGGCAGGAGGCAAGCCTAGCTTGCCTATCATACAAAAAGGGTTTTAGTTACTGACATATCAAAGGGACCTCGTTATAAGATTTTTTTTTTCTTTTAAGAATCTCAAGAACCACTCTAATATCAGGCTTCAGTGCGTTTATACCACTCTCCCAAATCTCTGTCCTTTATAATGGAATAATGAAGAATTTGGACATATGTTACATCTATAAAATACCAGATATGTGGAAGTAATCTTATCTCTCTGCTGACAGTTTTATTCATTTGAATTATATATGCTATCATTCTTATTCTCCTTTTTGGGGGAAATAGTCTCTCAAACATATTTCAAGCAGGGAATGAGACCTTTCTGAAGTAAACATATGCATATTGTTCAGTATCTTTAGACAGCTATTCCCTGGGGTCAATTTCCATTCAGAAATAGTTGTAAACATTTATATTGAATAATTTCAACATGAACCCGATGGGGATGACAAAACAGGCTGTCCCTCGAATATATGTTGCCTATTGTTTCTCCTAAGCAGTTTTAATATTCCCTGAATATTTGAATTCATCTTTACTTTGAAACTGCATCTGACCCTGATTTATGGGCACTGCTCTTTGATGCCTTCTGTTTAGCTTACTGAAAAGGGAAGATTTACTGCCTGCTGCAGTAAGTAAACGAGTTGGGTAATGCATGAACATATGTGATCTCTTATTTACATCGCAAATAAAAATTAAAAGCAAGTTTCAAATTAAGTACATTATTGACCTTCAATTTTGATTTATTATGAATAATCTTCAACAAGTTCCCAGATCCATTAGGCAGTTAAGTGCATACTATTATTAATATGCATGCTCACATACACTCCTATATACTGCTTTTAACTATTCATGCTTTCTTCTCCAAAGACTTCTACTCTCCCTTCAAGCTCTGTTCTTCATCTTACATTTCTTTCCCTGTCTGCCACTTACCCAGCAAATACATAGGAAGCTGGGATGATCATAGCATAATTTCCAGTCAAATCAAACCTTATACCCTTTACCCATGCCTTTTTTGTCCAGTCTTATGCATCTGGCCATCTCACCTCCCTAATTGGAGGGAAGAGTATGTTTTAGTGCAGCTAAGAATAGTCCCAGTAGTATTCTCACATGTAGCTTTTTCATTATTAACCTGCTCTGCCCTTCTCACCCTGCTCTCAGCTTTATGAGAAAATTATGGTTTCTGCCTTAGTGATGGGCTAACAGCCTGGTTATGACCATACTCTAAATACCTGGTATTGGTTTTCCTGTTTTTCTTCCTTGTTCCTTTACCCAATTTTTGCAATTTCAACCCTGGGTACAAAAAAAATGGACTGAGAGGTAGGTGGTGCTCTCTCTCTCTCTCTCTCTCTCTCTCTCTCTCTCTCTCTCTCTCTCTCTCTCTCTCTCTCTCACTAAAGATAGATAGATAGATATAGATAGATAGATAGATAGATAGATAGATAGATAGATACACATATATACATATATATGTATATATACACATATAGATATATAGATATATGTCCTAATAGATGCTTTCTTGAAAACCAAGTCTGGTTATTATATATAAAAACAAAGAAAAAAATATATTCCCAACACAGAGCATGTAGTTGTCACCTATTTTATTTGTGGATAATGATGACAATGAGCCTTTTCAGACCAAGAAAAAACATCTCCCTCTTTCCCATTTAGAATTACCACCTGTCTGACTCTGAAGAATTAAATTCTTGTCTTTGTAGTTATGCTTCCAGATTCTGGGGAACAGAGAAAAGATAACAAAACACATTTATATAGTTCAGAGTTTGCAAAGTATTTTCCTTACAACAAGATCAAAAGATCAGTTTGGTGCTGCAAAGGATCTTCAAAGTTATAGAATCCAAACCTCTTAGATTATCAATGAGAAAACTGAGGAAGGCTGAGGGATTCTTTCTCAGGTCCCTTCCAGTTCTAAAACATGATGGATCCTATATTTCTGATCTGAAATAAGATCTTGGCTTCCAGTCCAGTTCTCTTCTCATTATTCCATCCTAACTGCCCTACTAACTGCAAGTCAATATTTTGAAAATCATGAGGGGCATGTGAAATTCTCTGTGAATTAATCACATTATGTTTCCAGTGGGTCTCAACATTCCTTCCCCCTCTCTCACAGTTCAGCTTTCTAAAAGGGGGCACTAGATATCTGACACTATCTATGGAAGATCCAAATATATGCACAACACAGTCAATAAGTAAACATTTATTAAGCTCCTACTTGTCATGAGCTAGGCACTGTGCCAAGCACTGGGGGTACAGAGAAGGGCAAAGACAGTCCCTGCCTTCAGGTAATTTATAATCTAATGGGGTAATTCAACTCATAAAAAAGAAACTGAAAAGAGGACATGGGAGTGGGTTGAAGGAAGGTACCTGGAATGTGGGTAGAGGTTATAGGGAATTTCAAAGTAGTGCAGCAGGCTGGGAAATGAAGAGATAGTTGACTTGGGTGCCCATTCATGTACAGATTTCTTATGCTCCCAAGGAAACTCACTGAGTGTAACTGAGGGTATATGTCACAAAATGATATAGTATTAGACTTAGAAGGATCATACTGTCTGGGAAAGTTGCTTAAAATGTATCAATATGTGTACATATTGCATCCTTCTATTAGAATACAAGTTTCTTGAGTGAGTGAATGAATGAATTTTTTTGTTTATTGTCTGCATTACTTCCAGAACTTAGTATCTTGTCTCAAATACAAGGAGTAGGGATGGGGACTGTATCTGTGATTTCAGTGGTGAAAGGAACTCCTAGATGAAGAACACATCTGCCTTGCACATATAGCAGGCATTTAATAGGTGTTGGTTGAGTTTATTCAAACTATATTAAATTATCCAGATCATTCTGAGAGCTGACTTTTTAAAAAATTGAAAATCTACTTCAATATAATCAGTTTCTTTTGTGATTCTATGTATTTTACTCTATGCACTTAAACTATTATTCTGAGAAAGGGTCCACAGGCTTCACCAGACAACTAAAACAGTACATGGAATACACAAAAGAGTTAAGAACCTCTGATCTAATTGAGTATCCTTATTCTCAAGGTGAAGAAATTGAGACTCAGAAAGGTTAAAAGACTTTCTGCGATTAACACAGCTCTTCAGTGTTTTAGCTAGAATTAAAATTCAGATTTCCCAACTTGTAATCTAATGCTTTATTATTTATACCATGTATACTCCTATTTTCTTTCCCAGATTTCCAATACCAATTTTGACCACTCTTACATATTTATAAAATAACTTCCTCTGTGTCTCTATTTCTCCTGTCTCTTCCCTCTATGTCTCTCTCTTTGTCTCTACTTCTTCCTCTCTCTTTTGAAATTAGGTATTTTTTTTCTTGTGTGAGCATGGAGATACACACATATCATGTATGTATATACATACATGTGTGTATGCATGTGTATAAACATATGCACGTGGATATACATGTGGGTATGTATATATGCATATTGTATATGCGTACATATTATGAATGTAGACACATCCACATATACACACATACCCCTTTGAACTACTGCCACAACCAACATTCAATTTTTGCATCCCCTGAGAGAATGATTATCCCACATCCAAGGTACATTGTACATCTATACTCCTAAAACTACAATTACTTATTAGCCCCATCACTGCATTTACCTTCATTAGTCTAACAGTCCAACAGAGTGCAACCCCAGAGAGTTCATTAAAGAAAGTTGAACAATAGATAGGAAAAGGATCAGGAAAACCATATGACTGACATAGCAGATATCTTGGGCTCAACATTTCCTATTAAGTGATTGTTGTTGTGTTCTTGAAAGAGGACCATGACAATTGGATTTAAGTGAGGAAGGGCTGTACAAAGTCATGAGATTCACTTTCTCCTCTGAAGCCATCTGGATTCCATGGCAAGATATAGATCAGGAGAACTGGAGATGGCCCTGGTTGTAGTGGGAGACTGGTCTTTTTGCTAAGGTCTTTAACAAGACTCAGTTTGACTGAGACAATGCCCAATCAGTGGTAAGAAATGAGGTAGAAAATGGCCTCTTTTACTTAGTCAAAAAAAAAATCAGTCTGGGAGGGGAAGACCCTATTAAGTGAAATCCTTCACTAGAAAATGTCACTATTGACAATGTTGTGGGTGAAACAGGAGACAAACACTTTCTTCTTTTCTATTGCCTATTTTAGAGGCAGAATAGAAAAGACAAAGAATAATACTCTCTCAAGAGCTAGGTTCTTCTACCACACAGCTAACTTTTTTTTAATGACAGAGGTGACATACTCTCTCAGATGACAGAGTTCCTAGTCTTTAAGGAAGCCTTACAGAATGTGTCTTGCCACCAGAAGCTAGTCACTCTATAACTCCATCCAGTTTGATTGGAGAGCTTCTTCACACATCCTAGAGGATTAATCAAGTATAAATACTGCTTTACATTTCCTTTAAGGCTTTAACATCTTATTATCTCTATTATCTGCCTCTTAAGAGGTAATTTCTGCAAGTGGCTTAGGAGGAACTCATTTCATCAGGGATTATGCTGATCAGCACTCCCACTTTAAAAAAAATTGATTAAAAACTGTATAGCCCAAATTGTTGCATGAGTAGCTAGTTTATAGTTACTGGATTGTGTTAGTGATATATTATTCCCTCTGAATTTTGTTAGATTCAGAAAATTCTTTCTTGTTGAAAATTTTAGACCTCAGTTATACAATCTAGATATTTTCCAGGCATTCTTTTGTTAAAGGAAAAAAATGCTATTTAAACAAAATAATACAATGCCAAATTGTCAAAATAACAAGGAAACCCAAGTAGTTTAAGGAAAACATGACATTTACTTCATAAAATGCTAATTAACTAGTTTATCTTTATTTTCCCACATAGTAATTCTTTCTTGAATGTGTTAATATTTAGATATTGAAGCATAGTTCCTTATTAATGTAAGTTGTCAATGGGAATTTATTCATTGGTTCTCCTTCGTCTGGCATAAGACAAAATATCCATTTGAAGATAATTTTAGCTGGGTGTAGTTTCACTTACTTTAATCTCTGCTTCTGGGAAGACAGGTGGATTATCTGCCAGGAAGCAGCCTGACCAAGTAAGGCTGGTCAATTCCTTGAGATTGGGAAAAAGGGAGAAAAAAATGCAAAATCAAGGGAAGGAAATTCTGACCTGTATCAGAAGTTTGGGAGATTAAAGAATTCTGAACATCACCTGGTCTAAACCATACCTGAATCACTATCCTCTCTCTAACATACATTACAAGTAACCTTCCAGCTTTTGCTTTCTCATGGCTTCTGGTAAGGGGAAACATGCCTCCTGTGGGAACTATCCTTTTCACTTTGGGATGACTCTAATTATCAGGAAGCTCTTACTTAGATCAAGGAAAAAACATTAATTTTTTGTTGGTATCTTTTTTGTTATTAATTCATATTTCCCAATATATTCCCACCTCCCCTACCAAAGAGGTATCTCATAACAAAAGATGGGGGAAATCCTTCAAAACTAAGTTTTATTTTATGTATAGGTGATTTCAGGGCTGTGGAAAAGAAATTAGCCGCTGGATTGGGGTAGGAGTTCATCAGGAAGGTGGTTATTGAACCTAACTTAGAAGGAAATAAAGAATTTTAAGATGAAAAGGTGAGCACAGTTCATTCTAGATATGGGGGGAGGGGGTGAAATTCCTCTCCAAAAGTTGGTTCTTTATACTTTACACTATGTACTAGCTCTGGGGACCAGAAGAACAAATTTCCACTCTATTCCCTGTAAACAATTGTATGATACCCAAAAACTTCTGGCATGTCATCACTCAAATATTCCCTCCTTATCTAAATACACCCAGTTCCTCCAGGCACTCCTCATGGGGCGTGTTGTTGAAGTCCTTTATGGTAGCATTGTTCTTCTCTGGGTGCTCCCTAGGGGAAAAATGTTATGAGGGGGAAAAAAAGTGAAGTTTGTTTTTTTTAGTGAAGTTTAACTCCATCTGTAGCATTTAAATAAAATGAAGACATTATTCAAATTTTTTAAATTCATAGTTTAATTCTTTAACCAAGCTTTTCTCTATCCTTGAGTATGTTCTGATTTTTTCCATTGGCAGATCCATAAATAAGCAAATGGGTCACGTGGGAGCACACTCAGACTCACATCTACACGTACTTCAGGGATACATTTCTGATTTTCCAGAGTTTAGGAAAAAAAAAATATATATATATATATTATTATTATTATTATTATTATACTCTGCCATGGTGAAAAGATTTCTGAATTTGGAGTCAAAAGACAAAAGTTCAAATCCCACCTTTGCCATTCCCTCTCTATGCAACCTTGGGTGAGAGTCTTTCCTTTTCTTGACCTGTTTCCTTATCTACAATCTCTAACATCCTCCCTAGCTCTTAATCCTGTGATTTATTTGAAAATAACTTGAAAAGAGAAATGGTGTGTTATAGAGAAAAGAACACTGAAGCATAGAAAACTGTATTTTAGTCTAGGTTCTGCCTCTGACAGATGAGTGATCTTGGGAAAGTCACTTTAACTATTCTGGGCCTCAATGTTTTTGCCTGCAAAATAAGGGGGTTGGTCAAGATAACCTCTAAACTCTGTTTCATCTCTAACATTCTATAATTCTATGACAAGAGGGAAAAATTACACACAATGGAGATATAGTGCTTTTAGCTTTTCCAGCCAATTTGTAATGAATGACAAGCTGAAATATAAGCTATAATAAAACAATGGAAAGAGAAAAGTTGATTCAGATTGTTCTTGAGATTTAAATATCCATCATATTTGGAGCACTTTTATTAACTGTTTTCTCAGAGGGCTTTTGCTTTTTTTCTGAATCACAAATGCATTACTATGGAGGAATATTTATGGTTGCAGATATGATTAGGTAAACCTGATTTTTTTTTTAAGTTGTGAGGGAAAAAAATCTTAGTCTTTGTAGAATTTCTCCTTTTCCAACTGCTGGAATTTAGTCACATTGAAACAATTTGAATGACTGGAATAAATTCCACCACTGGGTGAATCTCTTCCTCCAGGGCTTTGCCTGTATTTATTTATTAGGTTTCTCAAATTGGACCCTTGGCTTAAATAGCTTCAGGGCAGAAATACAATAGAATGGCATTAGTTAAAATATACCCAGCATCAGCAACATGAAAACATAATAGTAAAACAGCATGAGCATATACATAGAAACATAGTCATCATTTTACCACCCCACTGGGGCATGCCAGCTTACAAAGACATATCTTATGCCATATCCTGAAGCTTGGGAAAGTAGGACTCTCAGAAAGCACAGCAGGCAGAGAATTCCAGCTAGGAGGGACTTCTGTGTATAGTCATTGGAAGCCAGGTTTCCAATGTGGGAGTGCAGGAACTGTTGATAGAAGCTCATCTCAATTGGTGAGACAAGTTTTTAATGTTTGTAGGAGGAAAAGAACACTACAAAAACAAACAAAAAATCCCCACTCTATCTCTACCTTATTATGCCACTTGAAGGAACCATACATATTGTGCATACAGGCCCCATGCATGTAGCTCTACACTTAATAGAAACAAATGGAGAGAGATGTTCAAGTATTTGGAGGGAAGGATATAAATTTATAATTTTATTTGTTTTGTTTTGTTCTGTTATTTTAAGACACATAAGACGATGGCTTACTTGATCCTCTTGGGAAATTTAGGTGGAATTAAAGAATGATTTGTATCTAACCCATTTGGCCATTTGGAGAAGAGAGTGAATGGTGTATTTAACATTTTTATTTACATTTTTAGTCAGAGAATCATATAACATCATTGCAGATATAAATTCTGGAATGATTTTATTATCTAATGAGAATTAATAAGCAGAAGGGTATGTAAGTGCTTACCATGTGTCAGGTGGATTCTTTTGGGAAGGCTGTCATCAACTAGCCTTTAATCACTGAATGGGCATTGCCTCAGATAAATTGAACCTTGAGAAAGATCATAGCTTCAAAAGGCCAAGTCTCCCAACTGCATCCAGGGCCACCACCTGATGGCCTAACCTATGTCTTGCAAGGGCACTCTGATGACTCTGGAGGAGAGAGTGAGGTTGCTGACTTTGCACAGCTGTGCCTCACTTAAATCCAGTTCACTTGCAAGTTGAGACATCACTCTGCTGACATCTTTGGTCCTCTTTGAGAATGAAGGATAAAGAGCAACAACAAATAACAAAAAATTTGCGAGACAAACAGCCTCTGACATCAAGGAACTCATAGTCTAATTGTATATAGTTTAAACATAACACAGAGGAATATGTGGTGGCAAGGTAGGGGCATTTAGGAATTGTTAAAATTACAGGGATTTTCACTAGAGCCATAGGACTATCACTTATGGTATTAATTTGATTATCATTCTCAAAGCAGATAGAAATGTATGACGGGTTGGGCAGCTAGGTGGCACTGTGAATAGAGCACCAGCCCTGGAGTCAGGAGGACCTGAGTTCAAATTAGGCCTCAGACACTTAACACAAAACTAGCCATGTGACCTTAAGCAAGTCTCTTAACCCCAACTGTCCTCCTTTCCCCCTCCAAAAAAAAGGGGAAAGAAAAAAGAAATGTATGAGGGGTTGCAGATGGGGTAATATGCCCTCACAGATGGGAAGATAGATGCCTAGGTAAGCCCTGGTTTCATGGTATGCAATTAGATGGGGTATGGTAAGATAATTTGGAATTTAATTAGAGAATGTAACCCACAGGGTTCCTTATATGCAGTTTAGTTGTAGGTTGTATGTTGAAATATTGAGTGTAGGAGGATTCTGTGAGTGTCATTGGTGTGTGGCCCATCAAATTCGTGGAATGGTATAGTGAGAACAAGATCAGCAATTCCTCAGTGTCTTCACAAAAATGAAGTTTGTAATATGTTTTCCTTCCCTGAAAAAAAAAAAAAAAAGAGACCTGGTTTTCTGTACTGAGGACTCTGGGGCTGGCAGCTTACCTACTGTGCTGGGGTTGCCTTATTTAGTCTAACCATGACACCTGAGCCTCTGGGTCTGCCAGGTCTGACTACTAGCCTACCGTTCCAGGGCTGGAGGTCTCACCACTGGCCCGTTGTGTCACTGGCTTGATAAACTGGGATCACAAGGCCTCACTTACTGATCTATGCTGGGACTAGAGGCCATCCACCGGCTTGTCTGAACATCACCTAGGCTGGGCTACACTCCCCTTTTATTCAAGTAAGAAAGACCTTTCCTGCAGTTTCTTCTTTATCATGGGCTAGAAAAATTGTTTTACCCCATTCCTCCCTTTTCTCTGCCATCTTGGTTCCACCTCTCTGGTTGGTCATGCAGCTAGTAAACAGCCATTTAAATCCAATTCTTCCTGACTTCTATGCCCTGTGGAACCACCTAGCAGCCCATAAATCTTGATCTCTGTTCTTGGGACAAAATTCAGCTTATTAGAAACATTTGGGTATTGAAATAGCCAATTATAGTGTCTGTGTATAGACAGGAACTGAGAACTAATTTGGGAAAACAGATGACCCAAGAGGGACTTCCCTCATCCCAGGCTTTTTGCTCCAGATGCCTGTACAGCCAACCTCTTTAGTATCTTCCTGCTGAGCTATAGCCCAGTCAATACTTTCTCTTGATTGACACTGCTGGAACTTCCTGATTTCAACTAACTTGACCCATTTATAAGTAATTCAGAGGGCCTGCTGAAATCCCTTGGCCAATTGGAAGAGATTTCCTTTCTGATGTTATTTCACTGTATCAGATGGCTTTCAAAGCCTTTGAGTGAAATCTACTGAGTGAGCACATTGCCATTTACTTTAAAAAGGGTGGAGTTGAATAAATCCATCACCCCACCTTTACATATAGGATCAGACATAAGGTAATGTGTTCTGCTGAGGGAGGAAGGTAGGGAGGGGAGGGAGCACTTTCATTGAGGCAGGTGTACAGTCCAGTGATGAGACACAGCTAGTGCAGTAGCAAGGAGCTGGCAGATATGTGGGCAGTAGCAGGAAAGTTAGTTTATCTACACTGTAGTTTGCATGATAGTAAATTCTGTATAGTAAGGATGGAAACATTCTTGGAGTCAGGTTGTGAAGGACCTTGAGTATCCAACAAAGAAATATAAATTCATCCTTCAAATAACAGTGAGCTGCTGGAGCTTATTGAGGGGAATAACATGGTCAGAACTGTGCTTTGGGAAAATTATTTTTGTACCTGTGATAATAGTAGATCAGAGAGGGGAGAGACTAGAAATAGGGGAAACAGCAAGGAGGCCCTAAGTTACTCAAGGACAGAAATTATTCCATAACAACTTTACATCCCCAACACTTCACACGGTCCTAGTAGGTGCTAAATAAATTCTTCTTGAATGAATGGGGCAACTAGGTGCTACAGTGATTAAGTCATTGGACTTCAAATCAGGAACATCTGAATTTAAATCTGGACTCAGAAACTTAATAGCTATGTGACCCTGGGTAATTCAGCTGATCTCTGTCTACCTCAGTTTGCATATTTTAAAATGAGGATAATAATAGTTTCTACCTCACATGGGTTGTTTTAAGGATCAAAGTGATGATATTTACAAAGCGCTTTGCAAAACATAAAGCTCTATGTAAATAATAGTTTTCATCATCATCATCATCATCATGAATGAATCTGGGATGAACATCTTCCATGACAGTGTCAAATATACCTTTGATAAATTTTATTTCATTCATTTGATTTTAATCACTTAATTCATTATCAGCAAGTAATCAATTATCTCTTTTTCATATTTCTTTTTCTCTTTTGCATATTTTGAGTAATTGTATGTAACTTTAACATGTATATAGGAGACAATTTGTTGGAGGAAAAGTTAAGTGACATTTTAGTTCTGCCTAATCAAATGCATTTTTATAGTCACCTAATAACAAGCACAGTAGGAGCTTGTATACGCTGCATCTCTTAGTCAATTGTGTGACTATAAAGATATGCTAAGTTGGATAATTACAAAGGCCTGCCTGCTCTCTTTCATTCTTTCCTTAAGGATGCCATTGATTCATGTGTAGATTGTCCTCATAAAAATGTTGTAGGCATGAAGAAGTAGGCATATGATTTGGCAGTAGCTGATCATTTTTTATCAGCTTTTATTCATTAGTAATAATGTCCATATATTTCCCAAGCATTTATTATTTCTCCTCCTGAATCTTGAAAATTAATTCCTCAGTATTCGTAAAATTTTGTTGCTTTTTAAATAGACATTCTTTTGGCATATCCAAATATGGTCTAATTCAGCTATTATTTTTGTCTTCATATTCTTAAGTGCCATATCTATTTCTTCAGAGAAAACTTCAAGCACTGTAATGTTAAGGGGTTGCATGCCACTGAGCTACAGGTTCTTTTTGTCTCTTGACCCCTCCCTACTAAAATGATTTCCTATCCTTCAATCCCTCCCTCAACATATTGTTTTACTTTGGGCGAAAACATAAATGTTTTTTGTTGTTGTTTTTTTCTCCCTGGATCCTTATTCAGTTCTTTCTTCTTTCCTTCTTCTGACCTTTTAAACAGTTAACCTATTAGATCCTTTTTGTCTCTTTATGATACCTCTTTCTTTTTTTTTAATAAAAATGTATATGGGAAACTATTTTTAATGTATAGACTTTTCTTCATAAATGTATTTTTTGTTTTTGTTTCCTAGGAATTAGGTATATGCAAATCAAATATTCCACTCACTATTTTTTTTTCATAAGAATGCCTCAGATGTATATCTTTTGTTGAAGGTCCTCCCAACAATTATTAGGGACAACTTTGCAAAATATGTTATTTGGGTTTTCAGTTTCCATTCTTTTGCCTTTGGGGATGTGCTATTTCATTCTTTTCTTCAATTTCTTATGTGTATATATATATATATACCTAAGGAAATTGAATTTACTTTCCTTCATAAAGTACCTGAAGATTTTTCTCCTGGCTTTTTGAAAACCTGACAAAATATAACTATTGTCATATTTATTTCAAGCTTACTCCCTTCCCCCATCTGTTGATTTAATAATTCATTACTCTTCTGTGTTCTGGATTCAAAAGTTTTTTTTTTCTTTTACAGTTTTCTTATAGCATTGCTGTAATATGGCATGAGCTTTAAAATCCCATTCTTCTCAGAGACCTATGATCCTTAAGTTATCTCTCCATGTACTGTATGCAATACCATTCACTTGAATTGTATAGAATGCATCTGTTGTTTCAAAATCAATTTTTTACCTTCTCTTCTACCAAGCTATTATTTTTTTCTTCTGTATTCTTGTGTTCTAAATCTGTCTTTTTTTCAGGGACTAATTCTTTGGATAGATTTTCTATCATGTTTTAAGACATTTGCTTCATTGTTCATCCTTTTAAAATTATTATTTCTGGACTCATTTCCATCCTAATTTTTTAGTTGAACATCTTATTCTTTTTTTTTGAAGGGGGAAGGCAGCCAATTGAGGTTAAGTGACTTGCCCAAGGTCACACAGCTATTAAGTGTGTCAAGTGTCTGAGGCTGGATTTGAACTCCAGTCCTTCTGACTCCAGGGCCGGTGCTCTATTCATTGTGCCACCTAGCCACCCCCAAAACATCTTATTCTTTTTTGAACCATTTCAGAATGTCTGACTGATGTTCTATAATATGAGAGGATTTTGCAGAATTCTCTTTTTCATTAGGGATTTTGGTTTACTTTCTTTCATAGTATAATATTTGTGCAATGAAATATGGCTCTTTTTTGAATTTTTACTTATTTTTCATTTGGACTTATGTCTGGTTATTGTTTTATCTCCTTAGATACTAGACATCCTTTCTCTTTTAGTCCCAGCAGGTTGTCTTCCATTCTCATTTTTAGTTCATCCCTCCCTGTTACAAAGATTGATGAGGGTAAGATCCTTGGGCTCTGAGGGGTGAGGATCGTTTGCTGATACCAGACTAATGTAAACACTAAAGGAAGAGGACTTAACTCAGCAAGGTTCCTCGTCTTGTTTCCTTCATGTTTGGAAGCCCTGTCCTAGCCATTTCTCCATTCCTCTTCTCCTGTCATAAGCCAATTGCCCTTTTTTTTTTCACTGGGGAGAATCAATGTCTGGTGAAGAGTTAGGAAAGGTTCATATTAAAGCATTACTGTTACTGAAGGAATGCTAAGGTTAGGAAGGCTGAATAAGAATGCTAAAGATTTTTTCTTGTCTGTTATTCTGTAAAGCTTTTAACTTTTGTATTGCATCTATGTTCGTCATTTGTGGTTTCAATTTCAACCATTTAAGATTTGGTGCAAATTTTCTATAGTACTTGTCGCGTGTTTATTAGCATTAGTTGACTGACTGACTTTGGATGTTATGTAGTGTAGATAAGTATAAAACAGTTGTTCAGTTGCCAATACCATCCATAGAGTTTTCCTGGCAAAAACACTGGAGTGGTTTGCCATTTCCTTCTTCAGTGGATTAAAGCAAACAGAGGCTAAATGACTTGGGTCACACAACTAGTAAGTGTCTGAGGCCAGAGTTGAACTCTTCCTGATTCCAGGCCCAGCTTCTATCCATGTGCTCATCTTGCTACCTCCATAAAATAATTACCCTCCCATATGTTCAATCCCGTGACCCTGGTTACAGTCATGCTAATTGTTTGTCACATCTCTTATTTCTAGTATGTGTTCTAATTTTATCTTGATTTTCTGTCACAATTTATAGTCAGATTTTAAAGAAATGATTATTAGAAAATGACTCTTAAGTTAGTAACCATTAGTTTCCTGTATGATAGGTCATAATGAATTTTATTTTCTGTTCACTTTGTTGCATCCCAACTTTCTTCTGAAAAAAAAAAAAAAACGTTCGTTATATAGCTCTGATTCTTCTTCACAGTCCTATAGCCTTCGAGGTGACAAAATTATCTCTATTCCCAAAGGAAGTATCAGAATAAGGTTTTATTATTCTTGTCTTTATATCTTGAGGTTATGGTAAACTTCAGATAAACTGATGATAAATTATAACACTATGGAATCCTATTAGTAAAATATAGAAAAATAACCTATAACTTGTCAATCTGATGTTATCTCATTATAGCATGAAAGCAAGAGTTGTAGTGAGGCTCCAGCTCTGATTCCTGGGTAGCAGGTTGAATCCTCCAAGAGCTTTATCCTAGAGAAGGTAGTCTAAGCCTTCTCATACTCTTTAACTAATTTTACTCCTATTTCCCAGTCCCCAGAAAAAAAAATTCTTAAAGCTTAGATTTATTTCCTATCTAGAGTCTCCCCCAAAGGGATTAATAAGGTTCATTCTAGAAATGCATTCAATGGCCAAATTCTCCAAATAAGTGAGTTATTTGTTTCCTATAGCAGCAAATAAATGTTTAAAACAAGCATGATTAATAAGCTCATGCATTCAAATATTTGTATCATTACAAATAATTAAAGCATTCCATTTTCACATCAGATCTGCTATCTATGTGAACAACTCCAAGTCAGTCTCTTCTGGGCAGCACAAGGATGCAGGACTTACTCTTCTATCTGGGATCCTCTTTTCCTTCAAGAAGTTGCAGCTTCAGAAAGCATTTATTTTGGGATACTGGAACTGACTAAACAAGGAATTAATTGTTTATTAGCTATTAATACCCATGTAGACACTAAGCTCAAAAGGAAGATCATTCATGGTTGCTGTTTTATCACCAGTGCTTAAATCAAGAAGGATAAATCAGAAAATGTTGATAGTAATTTTTATTACAGTCTCTGGCTCATCCAGAGAGAAGATGCCAGTAGGCAGTCACTCTTAAAATTCAAGTTAAGGGAATAGCCTTCCTCTTTCAGTAGCCAATCCTTATTGATTTATCCCTCAGTGTAGGGTGGAGGGGACACATGAGGGACCAACCAGAAGCCTCCAGCAAGGGCAAGGTCCTGACATTACTGATGCAAGCTTCATGAGAAGATCAAAGTTAGAATAATAATACAGAATAATTATTACTCTTATTACTGATAATTATCATAGTAATGCCAGAAGTCCTATGAAATGATTATCTTAACATTCTTTACTACAAAAATAAAATTGAAAAATTACTATTAGACCATGTTGTTTGGGAATACTGTTTTGTTGTATCTTCATAATAGCTTAAGTATTTCTGTTATCTTAGAAAAAGTCAATAGCATTTTTAAATGGAGCTTTTTTATGGTGATTGTATAACACTGATATTTTAGTGCAAAATTTGCTCATTCTAATTCTTCTTTCAATTATATTGATTCTAAAGGGTAGAATTTAACTTGTTTTCAATAATCAGTTTGAGGACAATTTCAGCAATGAATAAATTAACATTATCAACTGAAATTTAATCCATAGTGTCTGTCTTTAATAAAAATCTATTTTTTTTTGCATGTAACTAACATTGTATCACTCTAGAGACCAGAGGTTCTATCCTGAAGTTTTTTTTCGTATCTTTCTTTGGATGTACTTTAAGATCTTCTAGAACCCCCTTCAATGTTTTCATTCTCTTGGTAAAAAATCCCATTTGGGGGCTCTCTTCGTAGACTGAGAAATTAAAGAACAAAATAAAGTTTTAAAAGCCCTGGAAATTTCAAGCATTGCAAATAGAATGATAGAATTCATGGATTTGTTATGTGTGTGTATGTGTGTATTGTGTGTGCATATGTGTGTGTGTGTGCATTTCAAAGAGCTGAGCCTTAAGTCTCAAAGACAGAAATACAAACAAATAAATGAATGACTTCT
>NW_027186925.1:37919-59609 GCF_028583685.1 Petaurus breviceps papuanus | reverse complement strand
TAAAAATAGATAGATAGATAGATAGATAGATAGATAGATAGATAGATCAATATTTCAATAGATAGATATTGCCTTGATTAATATTACAATCAACATTAAGTTCTATGTTTCCTATGTCTATACTTTAAAGGGAAAGTCCCAATCTGTCTATCATACTTCCTGGTCAGAAGTCCAAGAGAGGAGATCAGAGAATCTTAGCATTATAGATTTAGAATTGGAAGGGAATTGAGGTCAACTAATCTAGCTTCTTTTTTCCACAAATGAAGCCACAGAGGCCAAGAGAGGTTATGTAATTTATGCCAAATCACACAGGCATTAATAATAGAGTTAGGATTCATAATCAGGTATTCTGTTGCTAATCCAGTACTCTTTAAAGTGTCTAAATGATCTTTACAAATAATGTCATGTTAGAAAAAAATATGTTTATTTTAATCCAGCTTGAAATATGCACCCCAGTGAATATTGAAAAGATTGGTTTCTAATCACTTGTATCTTATTACTAACATATTACATTGTTTGCATTTTCATAATAATTCAGAAAAGAAAGATGGATAAAAGGAAATTAATTAGTTATAAAATTAGTAAGAAGATAACACATGAGTATATCTCCATATACAAATAACCTGAAGGTGATATATAATGCAACTTGTCCCTCAAAACACTGGTTAAAACTCAACTTTTTATTATTATTTTCATTTGCAGCTAGGTGTTGTTATGCTTTGACAGCTGTACAGAAGACAGTGGGAAAGTAATTGGTTTCTCAAGGTTGCCAACTCTTGTTTCCAGTGAATAGTTACCCACATTATAAAAACAGTTGCCATAATTACTTTACCTGTGGGTATTCTTATCTAAAAGGTAAAGAAGGATTGTAGTTTTATATTAAGCACCGAAGGAAATGTTGCCAAACCAAAGGTGCCCAAACTGGGGAAAATAGTATATTTTTCTGAATCAGTGGAGCTCAAAATATTTAGTTACCAGTTTCCTACTAAAAGTTTGTAGAACTTTAAATAATTTAAAGAATGAAGGACTAACAAAAAATCAACTCAGTGAAAATAACCTTTTGGAGGTTTGGGGTTTTTTTGGAGGGCAATTAGGGTTAAGTGACTTGCCCAAGGTCACACTGCTAGTTTTTGTGTTAAGTGTCAGAGGTCAGATTTGAACTCAGGTCCCCCTGAATCCAGGGATGGTGTGTGCCATGTACCCACCACTAGGGATTTTTAAAAATGAAAATCATATCTAGACTTGTCTCTAAATATCAATTTCTTTTTTTATTTCTAGACCATTCTCATTTCTCTTCTTGACTTCTGGTATCTGTGCATACACTGAGACCTAATTTATTTCTTGGTTTCTGAAACCCAGTTTTTCCTTGGCTTACACCTTTAGGACCTGTTCCTATTGCTGACTCATAACTTTCCTTCCCCCTTTCCCATTTCACAACTTTACCCTACCTTTCCTATATCTGGCTGCCTATTTTGTTTTAAGATTTACCACCATTTACTTTCTTTGAATCACACACACACACACACACACACACACACATGCACACGCTTATCCATATAAATTCTGAATCATAAATGAATGGATCAGTAAAGCATTTGAACTGGGTGATCTTTTAAACATTTTTTTGCCACATATATTAAGAGCAATGTGGAAAAAAAAAAAACAAAACCTATGTGCAATTTGGGCCTTAGGACTTCTTCAAGTATAGAAGAAAATTTGATGAGGCTAAAACATCACATTAAGAGTTTTAAAACATTTTTTGCTGCAAAGAAAATTTGAAAACTATTCGCAAGTTAGTGAAGTGAACTTAAATGTCAAAATACTGAAAGTTAAAACAAATCAGCAAAGCAAGTTTTGTCAAATTAAGATATCAGAAAAGTTAAATTTTAAATTTATATTTTCAGGGGCGGCCAGGTAGCACAGCGAGTAAGAGCACCGGCTCCAGTGTTGAGAAGACCTGGAGATCGAATCCTGGGCTCAGACACTTAGCACCCACCCAGAAACATCTGGCCGTGTAACCTTGAGCAAGTTACTTAACCCCAATTGCTTAGGGGCAGCCAGGTGGCTCAGCGAGTAAGAGCACCAGCTCCAGTGTTGGGACGACCTGGAGATCAAATCCCGGGCTCGAACACTCAGCACCACACCCAGAAAATAACTGGCCGTGTAACCTTGAGCAAATTACTTAACCCCTATTGCTTAAAAAAAAAAAAAAAATTATATTTTCAATTTGTAGGTTTTTTTTATATTTAAGCTCTTTTTGCTCTTAGGCGAGCTACATCTGTCATTTTATAAATGCTGCAATTACTATACCAACTTTGTAAATTGCATATATAGTTGAGCTTAATATGAATTTAATTTCCAGTAAAATTTTATTTGCTTTGCTTCATATATCCAGTGCTTTGACTGCGTTAAAGTAGAAAATTTATAAAAGAGGGACACTTGTCAATAATGCTGGTCAACTTGGATTTTATATTATATTATATATATATACATATATATATATTTCCATATATTATATATATATATATATAATTTCACTATGAGACCTAAGATATCCAATTTTCTTTTTATTAAATATATTATAAATTTGCTAAATTTCCTTTTCACTATCATTTCCTATGATTACTAGTGATCAGAAAATTTCCCACCACTTTTTATTTATTTATTTTTTACTCAAGTCAGTGGCTTGATCATCCTGCTATCCTAGATGATCATTTAATTTGGCTTCTCAAAACATTCATGCTTATTTTCCTGATGTTAGTGCATATGCTTGTGTATGTGCATACTCATGCATGTGTAAGTCCTAACAATTCAAAATATTTCACTAACTACATGGCTTCTTTTCATATGTCCCATAATGAATATTTATCATAGAGCAAATCCCCCACAACAGTAATTTCTTAAATATCTATTGTATGTAATATATTATGCAAGGCACTGAAGAACATATCAAGATACATATGATAGTCTCTCTCTTCCCAGAGATTCTTCAGTCTAGTAGGGGAAATAAAATAGATATAAGTATAATTATGAAATGGATATGAGTTTTATAAAAGTACTATGGGAATAGAACATTTACTTTACCATACTGGTATCCTATCATTAAAATTTGAAAGTAAATCAAACCTAGGACACCTAATCATAATGTTTGTTAATCAGTTTAGTGCGTAACTTGATTGACCATTTATTTCTCACTTTTCAAAGTATATGTAGATCAAACTTTCCATTTGACTAGTGCAACATATATGTTCTGAACTCACTCTCCTATAAGCAGCTATTGCATTTGCCTCTTAAGGTGGCACATGATGTATTTGTAAGATTCACTCTTGTCTACTGCTGTAATATCAAAGTCCAAATGGAATCCTGTAACTCACAACCTAGTTCAATTTTGCTACTTAACATCAATTACCTTTACAAAGAGACATTTACTTCTAAGCATTTCCACCCAGATATTTCCTATATCATCTCAGTCTCTAGGGAAATAAGTTGAGAACTTAGTTCATATTTTATGTAATGGTTGTCCTACCATGTCATGTCTTGCATTTGACCTGACTGCAGCTTAAGTCTCTAACTCAATCTTTACCTGTCTGGTTCTAGAACATCATTCTTCATTCTATGGGTCATTGACGCTAAGCTATCTGCAACAGAAGCCCTGATACTCAGGTTCTAGAATAGTGAGACTGCAGTTACCATAAAGAAATTTTGAAACCATTACCTTTATCTAGAAAAGAAAAGAGTGAGCAAAAAGACCAAAGACCTAGGCCAATTTCTACTGCCCTCAGAAAGGATAAGACTTCTTCCCTTACATTATGGTATCTTAGGAGATGCTGTGGGGAATGGAGTCACTCCATTAGGAACAGATTAGTCAAAAATTTTGAGGCAAGAGTGATGGTGGAAGCCCACCAAGGGATTTTCAATGCCTCCATAGTCAATCAATGAACTTTCCATTCAACATGTAGTTAGAAGACCAAAAATACAGAATATCTGCTAATGTACCAGTTTCCCCAAAGTACTTCCTTTCCCAAAAGTAAGCTTTCCAGGGTCCTCCACAGTGAGATATTTTTACATTAATTTATATCTAAATATTTTAAGCAACTGTCTTTTTGCCTAAGTGTGTGTGTGTGTGTGTGTGTGTGTGTGTGTGTGTGTGTGTGTTTTGAGGCAATCAGGGTTAAGTGACTTGCCCAGGATCACACAGCTGGTAAGTGTCTGAGGACAGATTTTAACTCGGGTCTTCCTGACTCCAGGGCAAGTGTTTTATCTACTGCACCACCTATATGCCTGGTTTTAGTGTTTTAATGGAAATATATATTGTATATTTTTAAAACTTTTTCTATATCAATGTAATCATTTTTGTTTTGTTTTGTTTTAAACATCTTCAGTTAAAATTTCTCGATATTGAACTTGTCCTGTGTGCTTGATATAAATACATGCTGGTCATAGTGTATTCTAAGATTGTAGCATTCCTTCAAATATTTTGTTAAGATATTTATATCAATATTCATTAAGATATTGGTCTTCTTTTCCCTCCTCTATTTTGTTTCTCCATGGTTAACATATTTATGTCATATTTATATAATAGAAGGAATTTGGTAGGATGCCATTTTCTATATTTAAAGAATTTATATTGTATTGATATTATTACTTCTTCAAATGTTTGATAAGATTCAGTTGTAAATACAGTGCCCCTGAGAATTTACCTCACCCCCTAGGGTGAAGTTCATTTATGGATTTTTCAATATCTTCCTCCCTACCACCAGAAGAGATTGAATATGTTCGCTATTTCCTATTTTTGTGGGGGAAGCAATTCATAATTTTGGTAAATATTTACCCATTTGATTTAAATGTTAGGTTTTTTTGGGATATATGACTGGGCAAAACAGTTTCCATTATTTACTTTTTTTTCTTATTCATAAGTGTGAATAAACCTTTCACATTTTTGACACTGATAATTTGATTTTCTCCTTTTTTTAGTTAAGTAGACTAATAACATGTGTTTTTAAAGTTCCTAGCTTAGTTTTTAATGTTATAATTTTGCTTTTAGTTTTGATATTATCTCCTTTAATTTTCAGGGTTTGTGTTTTGTTAATAATTGGAAGATTTTATTTCATTGGCTTAATAGGTTTGTGGATTTTTTTTTTTGGTCATTGGTTGTTCTTTTTAGTTGTATGGCCAATTATTTGATCTGTTCTTTATTTAATGATGAAGTTGATTGGAATTATTAATATTCTCCTATATTATGCTTTGCCTAAGGCCCCAAATTTTAGTATGTTGTCTCGTCCTCATTACTGTTTTGTTGACTTTTTAAAAAGATTTATTTACTTTTATTTTACAACATTCAGTTCTACAAATTTTCTCCTGCTTCCTCTCGCTCCTTCCCCCACCCATGGTGGTATGCAATTTGCTATAGTTTCAACATATACCTTTACATTAAACATTAGTCACGTTGTAAAGAATTGTAATAAATGCAATGAACAAGAAAGAAGAAACAACACAAAGCAAAATGAAAAAGAGAGAGAGCAAGTACTTTGCTTCAATTTCCATTCAGACTCTAATTCTTTCTCTTGATGTGGATATCCTTTTCCATCATGAGTCTTTTAGAGTTGTCTTATAACCTTGTATTGCTGAGAAGAGCCCAATCTATCATATTTGTCATCACAGATACAACGTGTTTACAATTGTTTTTATTTGGGGGGGTGGGAAATTGGGGTTAAGTGACTTGCCCAAGGTCACACAACAAGTGAATGTTAAGTTTCTGAGGCTGCATTTGAACTCAGGTCCTCCTTACTTCAGGGCTGGTGCTCTATCCACTGCAACACTAAGCCAACCCAATGTGTCTATAACTGTGTACAACATTCTCCTGGTTCTGGTCCAAACACTCAGCATCGTTTTATATAAGTCTCTCCAGGTTATTATGAAGTCCATCTGCTCCTCATTTCTTTTTTTTTTGTCTCCAAATGTTTTATGAACTTCTGATTTACAAAATTCATTTCTGCCAGATTTTGAGTTACAAATTTTCTCCCCATTTTTCCCCTACCCACTGCCTCAAAATAGCGGTCCCACAGGATAACCCTCCTCTAAGCTTCTCTCTCCCATATTTTCTCCCATACCCCTTTCAAATTTTCCATGGGATTTCTATGCCCCAGTGCCTGCTATGTATCTTATTTCCCAATTACATGTAAAATAGTATTAATAATTTATATATATAATATAGTAATATGTATACATACATATAATTTCTATTCCATTCAACTACTGAAAAAATTTTCTGAAGTTACAATTATTGTTTTTCCATGTAGGAATGTTAATAGTTCAACTTTGATCAGTTCCCTATGATTTCTTATTCCTGTTTATGTTCCCATGCTTCTCTTGCTTCTTGTATCCGAATGTCACATTTTCTATTCAACTCTGATTTTTTCAACAAGAATGATTAAAAGTCTTCTATTCCATTGAATGACCATATTTTCCCCTGAAACTTGATACTCAGTTTTGCTGGGTAGGTGACTCTTGCTTTTAATCCCAGCTCCTCTGACCTCCAGAATATCATATTCCAAGCCCTTTGATCCCTCAGTGTAGAAGCTGCCAGATCCTGGGTTATCCTGATTGTGTTTCCACAATATTCAATTTTTTTTCTTTCTGGCTGCTTGTAATATTCTCTCGTTAATCTGGGATTTCCGGAACCTGGCTATAATATTTCTAGGTTTTCTTTTTGGGATCTTTTTCAGGAGGTGATCAGTGGATTCTTTCAACCTCTATTTTGCCCTCTGGTTCTAAAACATCAAGGAAGTTTTCTTTGAGAACTTCCTGGAGGATGATTTCTAGATTCTTACTTTGATCATGGCTTTCAGCTAGTCAAATAATTTTTAAATTCTCTCTCCTGGATCTATTTTCCAGGTCAGTGGTTTTTCCCATGAGATTTCACATTACCTTCTATTCTTTCATTTTTTGGATATGTGTAACAGCACCTTGATTTCTCATAGAGTCATTAGCATCCATTTGGTCCAATATAATTCTGAAGCAATGATTCTCCTCAGTGAGCTTTTGAGATTCTTTTTCTGTCTGGCAAATTGGGCTTTTTAAGGCATTCTTCTCCTTATTGCCTTTTGCAGCCTCTTTTGCCATGTGATTTAGTCTATTTTTAAGGTGGTATTTTTCTCAGTCAGGCTGTTGCCTCTCACTTCGTAATTTTCTTGCATTGTTCTCATTTATCTTCCCAATTTTTCCTCCACTTCTCTTATCTGCTTCTTAAGGAACTCTATGGCCTGTGACCAGCTCCTATTTCCCTTTGAAGCTTTTGCTGCAGAAGTTTTGACTTCACTGTCTTCCTCCTATTCCATGCTTTACTCCTTTTTGTCCCCAAAATAGGAGTTTAATGTTCTAATATTCTGTTTGCTTTGTTTCTTTGCCTGGTCATGTCACCCCTCAGTCACTTGACCCCTGGGCTTTTTGTCACACTAGGACTCTGCCACCAGACAGGGAAACTTTTTTCCCTAATGCTGGGGTTTTCTCAGCTGCCAGATGTACTAGATGGGTGCCCTCTCTGAGGCCTCCACATGTTCTGGCAAGCAGGACACACACCCAAGAACCTCCACCTTAGACTGCAATCCAGATTGAAGCAGGTTAAAGCAAGAGAGATTACCCCTCAGTCTGCTGCTTGGTCCCCCTACACTCTGAAGACCAGGATCTGCAGCTGCCACATGACGCTGGCTGCCTATGCCCATGGCTCAGTTGCTTCTTCCCCCAGAGCAAAAGCCACGCACTCCCACTTACTGGATTCCATAGTCCAGCCTGCACTGACCTCTCACTTTGTCCATTGTGTATGTTTGTTGATAATTCTGGAAATGGCTAGAGCTGCTGCTGATCTGGAGTTCCTCCAGCCTGCAGCTGGTTAGGCCCGCCTTGGGGGTAAAGCATTGGCTTGGAGCTGGGCTTGGTTCCCAGAGTGCTGAGTTGGCCGATTCTTCTGGCCTGCCAGGCTCTCCTCAGTGTTAGGTTGGCTTCTCTGTGTCATTTTGTGGGTTCTGCAACTCCAAAGTTTGTTTAGAGTCCCCTTTTTACATGGATTGGGGAAGGTGGAAGCCGGAGCTGCCAGGAAGTCCTGCTTCTATTCTGCCATCTTGAGCTCGCCCTCATTACTTTCAAAGAAATTATTATTTTTTCCCTTTTTTTTAAGTTCAAGATATTTAGTTTTCAATTAACTTTTAACTTTTGTTTGAAACCATTTATATAACATTTTATTAAAATATGGTTTCTGGTTTTTTAATTTGTTTTTGAGTTTTTTATGCCCTAATATATGATCTAATTTTTGAAGGTGCAATTTATAGCTGAAAATAGGTATGTACCTGTAAAGCCATGAATGAGCAGTTTTTCAGAGGACTGCTGCTGTGAACAGCTGTCAAGGTTCTGATTATGTAGTATAGTGAACACTCTATTCATTAACATATCAGAGCAAAAAATCAAAGTACAGCATTCACAATGTTCCAACTTATCACAGAAATTCAAAATACAGCATTCACAATAACACAATAACTCAACAATTTATTACTAAAATAGCCACATAGTTTTCTCCAAAGTGGTCACATAATTTTGAACACAGTACAATCATTTAGTCAGTCAATGACTTAATAACTCAATCATTCAATCATAAAATACAAAAGGTCTAAGTCCTTCACCTATGGGGCACACTAAGTTACAAATCAGTCACTATTCAGTCATCAATCACTATTCAATCATCAGTCAATACTCAGTCATCAGTCACTACTCAGTACCTTCTTTAGGGGTAGTGGGGAATACACAGGTCATCCATCCCTAGGTCACAAGTAAATCATAATCTTTTCAGTAAGTATACACTATCCAAGTAAAGTCTTCTTTCAACTTGATTTGAGGCTGTCTCTAAGCTTCTATGGGTCCTTTTCCATGGTCCCAGCTCCAACTGTCACCTAGGTTCCAAGGCAGGTAACTCCCGGTTCCTTGTGCAACTACTTGTCCAGTTCTTCATCCTGTTCCCATTCCATATTGAAGCTCACAGTGTCCAGTCCACCTCAAGTCCTTCACAGTTCCTGTTTCTGGGAAGACAAAGCTTGACAGACCTACAATAATGTTCACACACCTGGCAGGCACCATCATCAATTCACTATCTGCCTGTGAAATCAACTCAGAATGAAAGCAAGATCTGAGAACTCAACATAGATCATCTACATAGAATAACACAGACCCACAAACAAGGTCCAAGAGGTCAGCACAAATCACCAGTAAAGTCCCCGGACCTCCAAAACCCTCTTCCAGGACTTCAGTAAACATACAACCAGAAAATCTTTTCTCAAGTCTTCAAGAAAGATCCAAGAGTTTCTGTACAAAGTACAACAAACAAACATCAACACAGACAGAACAGACAAACAGAGTGGCCGGATAATACAAGTTTTCCCCTTCATGACTCAGCCACCAAAATAGCCCTCTTTTCAGTTCTTCTGTCTCTAACCCTGAGCCTCTCCTTATATATGGTCATTAGCTCCTCCCCTTCCTGGTGCAAGAGTTCATGAGTTCTAGGATTCACAAATTGTGGGGTTCAAATGTTATATTTCTTAACAGACTTGATACAAGGCTCAAAAGAAACTTGAACTAAAACAAGGTGTTAATTCAATAGGTGAAACAAGGTGTGAACTACTTCTGTGCTTGTTAATATAACACATTTTTATTCCAATTCTATATTATCCAGGGGTATGTCATAGCTAACTTTTAAAAAACTCTGTTCAGTTCTTTATCTTTGTTCTTATTTTGGTTAGAGTTATCTAGCACTGAGAGGGTCAATTAGTGTTCTTCCACCATTATAGTTTTATTCTCTGTATTTCTGTAACTCATTCACCTAGTCATCTAATACTTTTAAAGCTGTCATTTTGTGTATGTGTTTAGTATTGATATTAATTCATTGCACCTCTTTCTACCACTACCCACTTCCTCTTTCTTTTTTCAGATTTTTTGTATCTTACATCTGTATGTAATTAGACTTTAAGCTCCTTGAGGGTAGGGACTGTCTTTATTTTTTTCCTTATTTGTATCCCCACTGCTCAGCACTGTGCATATCACAGTCATTTAATATGTGGTTATTGTATTGCACTGTATTGGTTAACAATTATCTATTTTCTTCATTGAGATCTCTAAATCCTAATCTATTTTCATATCTAGTTTCTTCATTTAGAGGTATTTTCCATTTGTTCAATTTTGTTTTGTTGTTATGTTGTTATCATCATCATAATTCTTTATTTTCTTAAGATTTAGTAGGATTTTGGATTTCATTAGGCATTGGTCCATTTTGTCATGTATTGTTACACCAACTTCATATTTTCTTAAAGATATATGTACTGTTTCTTATTGTTATACTTTCTATTTAATTGTCTTTTCTCTTGATTTTTTGTGTATTTTTAAGTTATAGAATGACACAAGTATTTACGATTTTCCTTGAAACTTTTGTGTTTCACCATTTATGGAAGTTTTCTAAGCACTTTCTTTCTGACTATTTCTCTGACAATGATAGGTACACCAAAGCTGGCCTGTCAGCAAGTTCTAACCTCCTCTCTAGAGAGTATATGGCTCAGTGGTGTGATTGTTCACTGGTCTTATTGGGTTTCAGTCTACTTTTCTTTTTTTTGTTTTTCTTTTTTTTAAATGCTTTATTAACTTCTGATTTACATCATTCATTTCGGCCAGATTATGAGTTACAAATTTTCTCCCTGTTGTTTCCCCTACACACCGCCCCAAAATGGCAGTCTCACGGGATATCCCCTCCTCCAATCTGTTCCTTCCCATATTTTCTCCCATACCCGTTTTGACTTTTCCAGTGGATCTCTATGCCACAGAGCCTGTATATCTTATTTCCCCAATTACATGTAAGATATTATTAATAAGAGTATACATATATATATATATATATACATACACACACACACATATATATTTGAATATTTGATGTTAAAACTCTCAATTCCATATTCATTCCCTTCCTTCCCCATCACCCGCCCCCACTGGGAAGACAAGCAGTTCAGTAGAGGTTTACATGTGTGGCTAATGCAACATAGTAGATATATTGTAAAAGACTGACTACACTTCCCTCCCTCCCAGCCCATCTCCCACCCATTTCTCTCTCCATCCTGATTCCTTATCTTTTCAAAAATGGGTGCTTCCAACTTCCCTCCCCTGCAGCCTGCCCTATCTTCCATCACCCCTCTCATCCCCTTCCCCCCCTATTCTCCTGGAGGGTAACATACCCGATTTAGTGTGTATTTCCCTCCCCTCTCAAGCCAGATTCAATGGGAATAAGTTTGACCCATTCCCTTTTGCCTTCCTATTCTTCCCCTCCTTTGTAACCATTTTCCCTTTTGTGAGATAGTTTACCTCAATCTGTTTCTCCCCATCTCCTCTCATTATATTCTTCTCACCCCTTAATTTAACCTTTTAAGTATCATGCCTTCCTTTTAAATTGGTCCTGTGCCCTCTATCTATGTATACCTGTAAACATATATATACACATTCACATATGTATTCATATGCCCATATACCCTCATATATAGACATATATATGTATATATATATATATATATATGTCTTCCACTACTGAGAAAAGTTTCATAAGTTACAATTATTGTTTTTACATGTAAGAATGTTGATAGTTCAACTGTGATAATTTCCTTATGAATTTTTTTCCCTGTTTACCTTCTCATGCTTCTCCTGCTTTTTGTATCTGAATGTCAAATTTTCTATTCAACTCTGGTTTTTTTCAGCAAAAAGGCTTGAAAATCCTCTATTCCACTGAATGACCATACTTTCCCCTGAAACGATACTCAGTTTTGCTGGGTAGGTGACTCATGGTTTTAATCTCAGCTCCTTTGCCCTCTGGAATATCACTTTCCAAGCCCTTCAATCCCTCAGTGTAGAAGCTGCCAGATCCTGGGTTATCCTGATTGTGATTCCACAATATTCAAATTGTTTCTTCCTGGCTGCTTGTAATATTCTCTCCTTGATCTGGGAATTTCGGAACCTGGCTATAATATTCCTAGGAGTTTTCTTTTTGGGATCTTTTTTTAGGTGGTGATCGGTGGATTCTTTCAACCTCTATTTTGCCCTCTGGTACTAAAACATCAGGGCAATTTTCTTTGAGAACTACCTGAAGGATGCTTTCTAGGCTCTTACTTTAGTCATGGCTTTCAGGTAGACCAATAATTTTTTAAATTATCTCTCCTGGATCTATTTTCCAGGTTAGTGGTTTTTCCCATGAGATATTTCACATTGCCTTCTATTCTTTCATTTGTTTGGATCTGTTTAACAGCACCTTTATTTCTCATAAAGTTATTAGCTTCCGTTTGCTCCAATCTAATTCTGATGCAATTATTCTCCTTATTGAGCTTTAGAGATTCTTTTTTCCATCTGGCAAAATTGGCTTTTTAAGGCATTCCTCTCCTCATTGCCTTTTTGAGCCTCCTTTGCCATTTGAGTCAGTCTGTTTTTTAAGGTATTATTTTCCTCAGTCATGCTGTTGACTCTCATTTCATAAATTTCTTGCATTGTTCTCATTTCTCTTCCCAATTTCTCCTCCACTTCTCTTATCTGCTTCTTAAGGTCCTCTATGTCCTGTAACCAGCATGTATTTTCCTTTGAAGCTTTTGGTGCAGGAGTTCTGATTTCACTGTTTTCCTTCTGTTCCATGCTTTGCTCCTTTTTTTCCTCCTTTTTGCTTTGTTTCTTTGCCTGCTCATTTTGCCACTCAATTACTTGACTTTTGGGCTTTTTGCCACAGTAGGACTCTGCCACCAGACAGGGGAGCTTTTGTCCCAAATGCTAGGGTTTTCTCAGTTGCCGGAGGTAGTAGGTTGTTGCCCTCTCTGAAGTCTCCACAGGCTGTGGCAGGCTGGACACATACCCCAGGATCTCCACCCTAGACTGCAATCCAGATCCAAGCAGGTTAAAGCAACAGCCATTACCCCTCAGACTGGTGCTTGGTCCCTCTACACTCTGCAGGCCAGGAGCTGAAGCTGCCAAGTGGTGCTGGCTGGCTGTGCTGGTGTCTCAGCGGCTTCTGACCCCGGGGTAAAAGCCACGCACTCCCACTTACTGGTCCCAAAGTCCAGACTGCACTGGCCTCTCACCTTGTCCTTTGCTTCTATGTGTTGCTAAATCTGAAAACGGCCACAGCTGCTGCTGATCTGGAGTCCCTCTGTCCATCGGCTGGTCAGGCCCACCGTGGGGCTAAAGCCTAGGCATGGGGCTGGGCTCTGCTCCCATAGCACTGCGCTGGATTCCTGCCGGGCTGTCCTCAGAGGGAGGTTAGTTTCTCTGTGTAATTTTGTGGGTTCTGCAGTTCCAAAGTTTGTTTAGAGTCCCCTTTTTACATGGATTGGGGAAAGTGGAAGCCAGAGCCATGGGAAGTTTGTGCTTCTGCTCTGTCATCTTGGCTCCGCCCCTTCATTCTATTTTTCTTTAGACCTTTTGCAAGTATTTATGATGGTACCTACCCAATTCTTCTTATCTCTCCTCCTTTACCTTTCCAAATGGACTTAATCCACAATAGTTACTTTTTTTTAGGGTTTTCTGGACTGAATCTGCAGACCTAGAGGTCCCTAAAACATGGTTAGACCTTAAACATCAGGTAACATGTTTATATTCTCTCTGCATTTCCTCCACAGCTGTATGTGACTGCCTGTGGTATGGGAGGACATTTATGATGATTCCTAGGCATGGACCTGTGAGTTAGACTGTATCCCTGCCATGGGTGTAGAGGGTGTTGAAAGGCAGGAATGCTGAATGATCATTCCAAGAAATAGAGTTCTCTGATATTAAAGCATTTTAATGCTAAATCCTCTCTCCTTTATCTTGCGGATTGAGCTGTAATTGCTTTAAAAGTGATAAATAATTCCTTCATTTGAAATGTTCAGTAGTTACTAGTTCTAAAGATGTGAAATTCTTGTTTATATGACCTGGATGTCTTAGATATAGTTATTTGGTTTTTAAATATAGCTAATAGATGATTCTATGAGAGTGTATAAATTCTACAAGTGAAAATCTAAAGAGAGAAAAAAAAGAACCTTTAACATGCAGGAAGATCTATGTTTAGCAAGCAAAAAGAATAAAAAGTTCTAATAGTGAAAAAGGAACAATATTCAGAGAAGTAAAAGAAAGAGAATACTCTAAAACCTTGGAGGGTAAAGAAGGAAAAGGTTAAAGAATCTCAGTAGTGCCAAATGCTAATAGCTATGAAAACAGATGAACAATAAAATATGTCACTAAATCAAGTGGCACAGATAAACTGTCCAAGCTCAGAGGAGATCAATAGAATTTGTAGAAGTTAGAAAAGGCTTTAGGAAAGAAGGAGTTAGCTTTGAAGAATAGGTATGTTGAAAAGGAAAAGAAAAAAAAAACACAAATTTGTCTGTGGAAAATGGAATGAACCCAGCACCCTTTTGATGACTTTTCAGATATTACTCTTTGATCCAATAGAAGGAAATTATAAGAAAAGAGCAGATCCCAAACTAAGTATTCTGACAAAATATTCCCTTTTTCTTATAACTTCCCCACCCAAATACAAGTATCAAGCATAAGCCAATAGAAAATTTCCTCTCCAAAAATAAAGATTCTATTTTTTCTTGTTTTTTGCATTTGTCTAGTTGATCCATCTCAGTGTAAGTGAGCACAAAAGTCATCTGCACGACCCATTTCTTTTTGCCAGGAGCTAATCTTCTATATACTGAATTACCCAGAGATACTTGGAATGATCTGTTCTATTCCTTCTCATGCCTCTCTACTTCCTGAAATGTTTCTATTTCATTTCTGAGAACTCTGTAATCCTTACACCTTAGCAACCTCATTTAAGAAGAAACAGCTTTTGGAATCCTGATAGGAAAAATTATACATACATACATACATACATGCACTCATACATATATGCACACATGCATGGATGTATGTGTATATATATATATACATATATATATGTGTGTGTGTGTGTGTTTCTACCTTTTAGTATCTCCTCCCTAATATACAGCTTATAGTTCCCATGCTCACAAATCAATTCCTCCTTTCTCGACATTTTAATACTTTTTTTTTTTTCCTCCTGACATTTATTCTTTGGAATTCAACCTGGCCCACATGAGACTCTCTCAGAAGGTCTTTATTTCTATGGATTTCACTTTCATTTTAATCATAATATTACCTTCATTATCCTCACAGGGTATCTCCCAGAGGCCCTGATCCCAATTGTTTCATGTACTATCTTTATCAGAGCTAAAATAATGTTGATGTTTACATGCTATTCATTATGACTACACAGTTTGAAGGTGAATACAATCTGGTATTATAATGCTGTTGTTATAAATTGAAAACAATGAATTACAAAACAAAGTATATAAGCCAAAAAAGTTGTCTTGAAATAAAATAAATAAATCTCACAGCATTAATTTTATTATATTTCCAAAGAATTTTGAAATTCTTGAAAGATGTTGAACACTGGTCTCCAGAGAATAAGGCGTTGCTTCCAGCTGTGAAACAAATGTGGATCAGAAATAGGTCAGCTGCCTCACACCATCTGGAAAATACCTGTGAGCCCAACAAGGGAGAAGTATTTCTAGGAAAGATTAGATAGACTTCATTCCTTTAAAACCCAATAAAGACTACCATCCTGCTTATCAACTGCAAATTTAAATAGTATACAAATCCATGTAGGATAGATTGTGTTTATTTGAATTTTTAAGTAATAATTACTTAATTAGTAGTTCATTAGAAATAGATAATCAAAGGACTCACTAATTTGCTCTTTTCTTGAAAACTGTCTCCCTCATTATCAGGTTAAAAGGACTATGGGTATGTGTGTGTGTGTGTGTGTTCATATTATATTGTCTTGTTTTCTATGATATTATATAAGACAAAATAAAGACTATTTTAAATTAAACATATTGTGGTTAAAATATTTTTTTCAATTCACCAGATCATGTAAGTTATTCTTTTAAACAACTGTTATTTTCAGGCCCTTGGTATGGAAGAAAGTTTGATAGGAAGATGAAAATCAACAAAATTCTTGTTCTCAATGAACTTAAGATCTATTAGGAGGAACATTGCCCATGACAATTAAATCTAGCCAAGACCTCTGTTAAAATCCTACCTTTGAATTTGAGGAATTCATTTTCTTTTCTTAGGCCTCATTTTCTTCATCTTAAAAATGAACAAGGTGAGGGGAGATGGGGCAGGTCCAAGAGGCTGAAGTAAAGGCAGGAACTTGCTTGAGCTCCCACTCCAACCACCTCCAATACCTGTAAAAAGTGACTCTAAACGAATTTTAGAGCTTCAGAACCCACAAAGTGACTGAGAGAAAAAAAATCTCCTGCTGAAAGTAGCCTGGCAGGATGACAGGAAGGGTCTATCACACCACACTGGGAGGCAGACACAGTCGAGCCAGCCTAAACTTGCAAACCAGACCTGCTCGAGCAGACTTCAGGGGAGTGATTAACCAGCAGCTATAGAGGTTTCTAGAGTTCTCAACCCATAAACACCAAAGAAAAAGTAAAAGGTCAATAGGGAACTCTGTTGGAACAGGGTGAGAGAAGAGTACAGTATAGTTCCTGCCCATGGCAGAGGTAGGGGTGGTGTGGGGCAGCAGATGATGCCATGTGGCTGCCTCCAGAATTTCTGGCCTATAGATCACAGAGGGAACAAGCAACCATTCAAAGGGTAACTGCTCTTACTTTAACCTGCTTCCATCTGGGTTGCAGTCCTGGGGTGAGGAACAATAGTATACCAGAGCTCGTGTTGGCTTGTAGAGAGGGTGTGCTCCTCATAGTACTGACAACAGCTCTGACAAAAGTTGTGCAAAACCCCAGAAATTTTGGACAAAGCACTCTCCCCTCTGAAAGCAGAGTTCTACTGTGGCAAAGAGCTCAAAAGTCAAGTAATTGACTGGCAAGATCAGCAAACAAAGGAAGAGAAATCACAACATAGAATCATTTAGGGGGGTCAAAGAGGATCAAATCATGCACCCAGAAGAAGACAACAAAGTCAAAACTCCTGCATCAAAAACCTCCAAGAAAAAAAAATATATATATATAAACTGGACTCAGACCATCGAAGAGATCAAGAAGGATTTTGAAAATCAAGTAAAAGAAGTAGAGAAAAAAATTGGGAAGAGAAATGAGTATGAAGCAAGAAAATCATTAAAAGTGACTCAACACCCTGCTAAAGGAGACCCAACAATACTGAAGAAAATAACATCTTAAAAATAGACTAACTCAAATGGCAAAAGAGGCTCAAAAATCCAATGAGGAGAAGAATGCCTTAAAAAAGCCAAATTGACCAGATGGAAAAGGAATTTCAAAAACTCGCTAAAGAGAAAAATTACTTCAAATTAGATTGGATCAAATGCAAGCCAATGACTTTATGTGAAAATAAGATAACAAAACAGATCCAAACAAATTAAAAATAGAAGGCAAGTTGAAATATCTCTTTGGAAAAAATCACTGACCTGGAAAATAGATCCAGGAGAGATAATTTAAAAATTAAAAAAGTTAGGGGGGAGATAATGGGAGAGGAAATAAGGGAGAATAGATTGGGGAAAGGGTTTTCAGTAGGCTCACTATCTTGAGGTAGGGGGTAAGGAAGAAACAGGGAGAAAATTTGTAACTCAACATCTTGTGGAAATTAATATTGAAAACTAAAAATAAATTTAAAAATTAAAACAAAGTATGTGGAATAAGAAAAAAAGTGAACGAGGTGGTCTCTGAAGCACCTTCCATCTCTGTATCTACAATCACACTTTGGTTAGCACTTACATGGTAATGAAGAGATGAGGTCAAAATCTATGTGACCATTAAATTCCACTGGATCTATTTCAACATTTTATTTTCTTTGTTCAAGTGATTTCAAGGATAAATCAAATTAAATTAAATACCTTATGATTCAATGCCCACTACGTGCTAGGTACTATTTATGATATCACAGAACTGCATAACATGATTTCTGTGTTTAAAGAACATATATCATTGGAAGATAAAATGCACACCTAATACAGTAGTATAAAAACTTAGTGCCAAAATTAGACATTTTATCCCATAAATTGAAAGTCTAGGTAAAAAGACATAAATGCTTAAGCTCAATTTGAATTGTCAATGTCATATGGGAAAAACATAAAAAGTCTTGGTCTCTATTAAAGGGGGCATATCTTCCTCATTTCATTTTATTTGGACCTTATCAGACCTGATTTGCAATATTGCAGTTTTTCCCAGGCTACATATTTTATAGTCATTGATAGGTCATAGAATGTTCAGAGAAGGGTAAAGAGCTCTTTGAGGGCTTTTATTCAAAAGTGTATTGATTGAAGGAACTGGGTATGTTTTACCTGGTGAATAGATGACACAGGTGGGAAATAATAGTGTTGTCTCAGTATCAGAAGGATTGTCTTTTAAGAGAGATATTGGACATGTTCAATTTGGCCCCATAGGGCAAAAAAAGGTACACTGTAGGGAAGTCACAAAAAGGTTCATTTAGACTGAATGTCAGGAGATATATTCTGATAATTAAAGTTCCCCAAAATAGTATGTCCTGCATCCAAAATGTGGTGGGGCATCCCTAGAGGTTCTCAATCAGAGACTAGACATTCACTTGTCAGATATGTTCTAAGAGGATTCTTTTTAATGTATGAATTGAACTATATGTTCACTGACATCTGATTCAACTCTCATATTATGTGATTCTGTGATTCATTTGGGCACTTCTACTTGGCAACATTTTACAATGGTTTCTCTTCCTTGAACTTCCAGCAAAAGATGGGAAGGAAAGAGAATAGAGGGACTTTTTCTTCACTCTCCTCAAGGAGCAAAGACAGGTTACAAAAGAAGCACATGGCAGCCTAAACACAACCTTGAGATTCTGCCTGCTTTATTCTTTCTTTTCCATTTCATTTTATTAGCAAAAATTCCCAACTAGCAATTTTGAGAAATGGATGCTTTCATCAGTAAAAATAACCTTTTGGATTGAGAGATCATGAGTTTGATATTTAGGGAAGAGGAAAGGGGGGGGGGAGTTTATGTAACATGTTTCTTTGAGAATGGGAGGATAATCCTGCAACTGAAAGACAAAGAAAGCCATTCCCTGATTGGCAGATACCAAAAGGTGCAGGTCTGAGGTAAATGTTCAATTTTTTCTCCAAAAGACTAATATAAGCCTATTTACCTTCAACTGGAAGTATTATGAATATAATGGACTTATGCATTTTCTGTAATGGACAAGATAAATGACTGTTATACTTGATATCGATATTGTAGCCTCAGTAAGTGCCTACAAGAGGATCCTTTTGCTTACATTCAGGAAAACTCTAAAAACAATTCATATATAAGCTATAGTCAAGGCATTTTAATACATTTTACTCTACATCTGTGTAGCAGCAAGCACCCCAGCGTTCCCAGGGTCACTGCCACCACAGGTTCTTAGATCTGCTTTGTTAAAGGAAAGCAACTCAAATTGGATTAACAAGCTTACTTTAATCAGTCAAATATGTATCATTTACCTAGTTCAGGGGAAAAAGCTCAGCACCCCGAAATTCAGAATATACAGACAGAATTATCAAGACAGAGAAACAGATCAAGTAGACAGATTTCCAAACTGTCCGACCATTACATCCATATGAAATCAACATCTGGGTTTTTCAAAGCTTGGGGCTTTCAACAAAGGCTTCCCAGAGTTTCATCTGATCAAATCACAGAACACTTCTCAAAGTGAGCCCCAAAACAAAGCTACACATCAGGGCTTATATAGCCTTCTCCTGGCTCAGAGAATGTAGCAACCTTATTGACTCACTGGCTAATCAAGAAGTATCTACTGAAAAACAATCCTCCCACCCCAGGCTCCAGGTGCACTTAGCCTAGGGGCAAGGAAGATCTTAAAAATTTACATTCCCATTACAATCTGTTGCTCTGCCTTATTTCTTTTTTTTTTTTTTTTGGTCCTTTTGGAGGGGAGAGACAGGGCAATTGGGGTTAAGTGACTTGCCCAAAGCTACACAGCTAATATCTGTTAAGTGTCTGAGTTTGGATTTGAACTCAGGTTTGCCTGACTCCAGGGCCAGTGCTCCTTTCACTGCATTACTTATCTGCCCCTGCTCTGCCTTATTTCAATTCGACTGAACAAGATGCCCTCCATTACCTCTGCTAACCCAATCCTTGACTGGAACCACCTCCCTAAAACTCCTCTCCCCTCTGATTGGAGGGCTGAAGAGTGGAGTACCAAACTCTTTCCAAAGTCTTGTTTATAGAGGGCAGATATTGGACTTTTTGTCTCACTCCACTCTGAATGTGTTGCTCTTCCTGGTTTCAACTCCACCAAAGGATGTCATCAGTCTCCCTTTACATTCTTCCCTTACTCCTTTTGTGTGTTGTCTTCATCCATTAAATTGTAAGGTCAGTTAGGTGACACAGTGGATGGAGTTCCAGGAGTCAGGAAGACCTATGATCTAATCTTCCCTCAGAAGCTTACTAGTCATGTGACCCTGGGTAAGTCAATTAACCCTTTTTGCCTCAATTTCCTCATCTGTAGAATGAGCTGTGGAAGGAATAGCAAAACTATTCCAGTTTCTTTGCCAAGAAAACGCTAAATGAGTTCATGAATAACAGGGCACAAATGAAATTACTGAAAAATAACAATTAGATTATAAACTCCTTGAGGGTAAGGACTGTATTGTTTTTTTTAATTGTACCCCTTATGTTAACACATTGCTTGGTACATAATGGGTGCTGAATAAATGGATATTGGATTAGATGGTGACACAGCCTGAGAGAACTGACTCTAAATTAGGCCCTGATAGGTTAACCTGGTTCTGTTTGAACATAATCACTTATAGAGGACTCTGGGAAATTGGATGCATACAAAATGAGGAAATCAAAACCACAGTCCTTGAATGAGCCATCCTTTAGGGTAACACATAAATCTTCAGTCTTTTAGAGTCCTGTGTATGAAGGTCCCCTTGGTGAAAAAGGAATGGTCTTATTCTGATAGTTCCTATTGTCTGAAGAAGGTGGACGTGGGGCAGGAGGGAGAAGGGTGGAATTTTAATTTTCCTACTCCAACTTTCAATCATCAATCTTGGGGCTACTGACTCTGTGGTACTGCCAGCCATTCTATCAGTATCCCAGGCATGACAAGGATAACTTTCATCTTTCTGGGCTGTCTTCCAATGGAAGTAGGAGGTAGAATACTGATGAGTCCTTATTTTCTTTCCCTATTGTCCTAGCTTCAGTCTTCCTTTCTTTTCCTCAGTATTGCAATTACCAGCCCCACCAATCAGAATGCAATCCTTGGTGGAGATATTTCATTCTCCCAATTTCACCAAAGAAATAAGGTTGTGAAGAAAGTGATATTTTCTTTATATATTAGATTTTACTCTGCAGATATAGGAAGTTGTTTCTATTATCTTTTGTCTTCTTTCTCTTCCTTTTATTATTTTTCCCCTTCTATTTTCCTTTTTATGAGACTAAGTCTCCATATATTACCCAAGCTAGAAATACATTTTTCCATCATAGCACCAATGACACTGCTGATTTGCATTTTTTTGCAAGGTTTTATCTGCTCCATTTCTGACATGGGGCTTCTCACCCTTCCTCAGGAAGTTTAGTCATCCACCACACACACACACACACACACACACACACACACACACACACACACACA
>NW_027186925.1:35340-37909 GCF_028583685.1 Petaurus breviceps papuanus | reverse complement strand
ACACACACACACACACACACACACACACACACACACACACACACACAAGCACACACACACACGCACACACACACATACATGCATACATCCCAGGAATTTTCTCCATTGGTGCTAGACATAGTGAGGAAATCAAATTGGTTTTAGCTTTATTGAAGCTCAGAACTCCAAAGTTTAAGTGATTCACTAACCTCAAACCCTCCAGGACCATAGAATGCAACAGCATGTCCAGAACTACATTAGGATTTGCCTTTTTATAGATGAAAAGAGGAAAAAAATAGGAGCAAATTTTAATACTCAACCCTAACAAGCAAATTGTTGAATGTCAGTTAACATGATATCATACTAAATTAGCTTATTAAAATATAATTTCATGCCTGGAAGAATCTTTCTATCTGGACAATTTTTTCATTAAATGAGTTAATATTAAGTGTATGGATTTAATACTGTCAGTATTTTATACATTAAAATATACAATCTAGATAAGCCCAGTCACATCAAAGCTCATCATAACAGTTTGATTAAATTCCTCTTTATTTTTGCAAAACAGATAACCTTGGAATGCAATATTCTTGATATTCCATAAAGTTTCCAAGGTTTACCTTCTTTGATATTTAATGACCAATGAGAAAAGGTAACTCATGAGATAATATGACATTGAGAGACTCATGAGAAAGTACAATTAAATATTGGGTTCTGCACCTTTATATCTATAAAATAATATATATATATAATATATCATATAACATAATAAATAATATTACCTGCCAGAGATAGAGTCAAAGGCCAATTTGTTTAGTCACAGATTTTCTAATAACAAAAACTTATTTTTTTTCTTGGTTTTAACCTTAAAATAAAATAGTGTCAACCAAATTGATAAATCTTGCAAAGGGAGTTCTTGTTAGTTATATTGCTCTCCTACAACCCATGCCCAACAATGTAATCTTTCATATGTCTTTTGCTCCAAATAGATAGCTAATGCAGACAATAACATCTGATTCTAGAATTAAAATTGAGAAAGGTTTGTTTTCTAAAGTTATTAATAAAATCACTGCTATTATAATACAAGCAGCTTAATGGTGAGATAACTGACTAGAGCCAAGGAATTCAAATCCTGCCTCTGACTCATACTGACTATGGAACCCTGGGATTGTTATTTAGATAATTAGTGCCTCAGATAACTTTCCCACACTATTATGTTGTGTATCTGTTGCTGATGCATTGGTAGAGTTACACAAATAGGGATGTCATACCCTGAAGGAAAATCACATGTTTCTTCCAGATAGATGGATAGATAGATGGATATATATATTGATTATCCCTCCATCTGTCCATATATATTCATATCTATATGCATATAGATATGATTGTATCTATTTATGCAAATATATTTACATATACATATGTGTAGAGGATGATATAGATAAGGGAATATAAATATAAATATTTGCTTCAAATTTTTTTTTTTTAATCAGAAATTACTGGTGAGGAATATCTCTACCTATATCTATATTTATATCATGTATATATACATGTGTAAATACTACATACATGTGAATGCATAAATGTGTATATGTAGGTATGCACATATGTGCATATCTCTCTCTGATGTAGAGCAAGAGAGATGGGAAGTGGGGCACTAGGAAATGGACTTGTGCACTCTTTGGCATAATGAACTCCCAGATAAACAAACTCAAATTAACAATCAATAGGTAAATGTTTATTAAGTATCTATTGTGGGCGTGCATTAAGGGATTGGGCTATACAGCAAAGACACCTCTGGTGCAATGTAGCCTCCTAGAAGAGAAAACATATGAGTAGATATAACATGTATGACTTGCATTACTGTGTCCTCAGCATCCAAAATATGATATTCCTTTAAAAAAATAGTCACAAAGATCAGAAAAATCCAGGATTGGGATTTATAAACCCAGAGAGCAGAAGGAGGGTATCTCAGACCCAGGGATTCTGAAGTCATTCATACTTTTTCTTCAATAAATGAGTAAATATTTAATAAGTGCCTATTCTGTGTCAGGCACTGTACTAAGCATTGGGGAAACAAAAAGGGGGGGGGAACATCCTTATCCTTAAAGAGTTTATCTAGTAGCGTAAAGAAAATATGAACAAATTTTTAAGAAGGAAACAATATATAGGGTGAATAGGAAATAATAGTCTTTGAGACTACAAAAAAATCTCTGAAAATTCAGTATCATGTACCACAAAGACAGAGGTAGGAGTCAACCAAAAAAGGTAAAAGGTAGCAAAGGAATTCATGGTGAGACTAAGCAGGGTCTACCATACCACATAAGAGCATAACATGGTTTGAAACCTGGATATGACAAAAACTTTAGTTCAGGAACTACCCTTGGAGAGATGAAGAAATAGATCAATTCTACATGATATCAAATTTTCCTGCCTATCTAACTTCTTCACAACTCTAATATGATCACACAGGAATTTTAATTCTTTAATAGGACTGCATATTTATTGAACTTCAGTTATTGAAAAGCCAAAAATAAGTAAGAAGGAAGGAAGGAAGGAAGGAAGGAAGGAAGGAAGGAAGGAAGGAAGG
>NW_027186925.1:30258-35330 GCF_028583685.1 Petaurus breviceps papuanus | reverse complement strand
AGGAAGGAAGGAAGGAAGGAAGGAAGGAAGGAAGGAAGGAAGGAAGGGAGAGAGGGAGGGACAGATATAGGGAGAGAGGGAGTGGGAGGAAGGAAGGAGAAGGAGGAGGAGGCGGAGGAGGAGGAGGAGAAGAAGAAGAAGAAGAAGAAGAAGAAGAAGAAGAAGAAGAAGAAGAAGAAGAAGAAGAAGAAGAAGAAGAACAAGAACAAGAACAAGAACAAGAACAAGAAGAAGAAGAAGAAGAACAAGAACAAGAACAAGAAGAAGAAGAAGAAGAAGAAGAAGAAGAAGAAGAACAAGAACAAGAACAAGAACAAGAACAAGAAGAACAAGAACAAGAACAAGAAGAACAAGAACAAGAAGAACAGGAACAAGAAGAAGAACAAGAAGAAGAACAACAACAACAAGAACAAGAAGAGGAGGAGGTGGAGGAAGAGTAGAAGCAGAAGGAGGAGGATTAAAGTATTAGTGAGAGGAATGAGGAATATAAGTGTATAATTTATCTTAAATGGTCAAAGGGAAGATGAAAATTCATATATAAACACTTTGTTACATTAATACATCTAAATCAATTGAGAAATAAGCTGGGATGATGTGGGGTGGACAAAGAAAATAACAGATTGGAGGGAATAGAAAAAAAAGTAGCACTAACTTCTTCCTTCTAAAGCAAGAATTCAACAGCATGAAGGGTGAGAAAAGACCTATAATCTAAAAAGATTCTTTGGATTGCCTCCTTAGCAATTAAAAAAAATGTACAAAATCTTCAAAGGAAAATTATTTTAAAAGACTTGAGAATTTTATCAATTTCATGTGTAATAATTGTCGTTATTGACTTACGATGAGGCACAGGAACTACCTGATAGAAAAGCAAGAGATACAAGGTGTAGAGAGATTGATCTTTTGACATGGTCATTGTGCTGAATTTGTTTTGTTTGAGTGTGCTTATTGGATACAAGTTCCCTTACCCGTTTTCCTTCTCTTGCTTAATTAGTGAAGTGGTTCGTTGCTGAAAGGAGATTAAAATAGTGATGCTAAAAAAAAAGTGGCAGAGTGACATATGGAGGAGAAGAATAGGAAGTTCAAATTGAAGTGCAGACAAGCAGGACAAGGAGACAAGGAAGACAGCCTTTAATGTAGTGAGTACAATACAATATATTACGTATGCTTTTATTGATTTCTTTTCTTTTCTTTTTTGCATCACCACAATTTCAGAGAGCGTTTATTTCCCTCTCCTTCCCAGAGAGCTATTCCATATGATAGTTTTTAAAAGGAAAAAAAAGAGGGGAAAATGAGCCTAATTTATCAATACATTTAAAAAGTGCAATGTATGGATATTTTGTTTTATTTTTCATTTTATTTCTAATTCATGGAATAAAACAAAATAAAATAAAATAAATCCAATAAAACATGTAATAATAATAATAAATATATAAAAATTAAAAATAAATTTCCATAACATCCTATAATACAAAAGATGATTGTACATGAAACTGCAAATCTACTATTCACAATTTCCTATTTCTTTCAAATACTCCACAAAATTCTAATGTATATTTGTTTTTTTTTCTCCCATCCCAGGCCCACAGATCAATACCATTACACACAAAAAGTCATATTTTGTGTGTGTGTGTAACATTATTCTATACATACTTCTTTTTATCAATTCCTTCTCTAGAGGAAGATAATATCCTACTTTATAGTTCCCTGATAGTTTATTTGGGTATTTATAATAGACAAAGTAACTTTTTTGCTTTAAATCATTCTTAAAGCAATACTTCTATTTTATACAAGGTTCTCTTGGTTCAACTCATCAAACTTTATTATTTCCTGCAAGTCTTTCCATGTTTTTTTTTTTTCTAAAATAATTGAGCTTATCATCTCTTATAGGACAGTAGGATTCCATCACAATCATCTACCACCACTTTTTCAGCACTTTCCCAACTGGTGATCATCACTGTAATTTCCAGTTATTTGCCATCACAAAGAAAGCTGTTATAAAAATTCTAGAACGTATACATTCTTTCTTCCCCCTTTTCGCCTAATTTATCTTTGGAAACAAAACAAGTAGTAGTATCACTATGTGAAAGGGTATAGATAGCTAATAACTCTTTTGGCATAATTCCAGATTGTTCTCCAAAATGACAGGATCATTTCACAATTCCACTTATTTTGAATTCATGTTTCAATTATTCTGCATTGTCTCCAACACTTGTTATTTTCTCCTTCTATCTGTTTGTTATAAAATGATATCTCAAGATTTTAATCTATATTGCTCTAATCAATAACGATTTTGACTTTTTTTAATGTGACTATGTTATTTTGATTTCTTCAGTGTAAAACTGCTTGTTGATATCCATTGACCATATATCAGTTGGGGAATGATTCATTTTCTTACATATTTGAAATATACATATAGATATTTGTATGTTATCTATGTGTGCATGTATACACTTACATACATACACATACTTCATCATCTATGGTAGGTTTTAACAAAATATAGTTTCCCTGTTTATTTCTTTTAATTATATTTATTTGGGGCACAATTTTGTCTGAGATCATAATTGCTGCCCCTGGCTTTTTTGCATTAGCTAAAGAATAAAAAAAAATTACTCGAACTCTCCATGTATCTCTTTATCTCTCATTTTAAATGTTTTTAAAAGCAATATATTATTGGATTCTGATTTTTAATACATTCTGCTATCCATTTCTGTTTTATGTGAGTTCATCACATTCAGTTCCAAAATTGTAGTGGCTGTTTGTGAATTTCCACCCATCTTAAGAGGACAACACCTTTATTTGTGGGGCTCTTTGCTCGTTTTGTGACAATTATGTCTGTGGAGGAAATCTGGAGAGCCTGGATTTTTCTGATGTCTTCTTCCATCTTCTCAGAACGCATCCTACAATTGAAAATTTGTGAATCTCCCACTTCTGAAAAGTGATGAGGAGGAGTTATCGTATCATACATTCTCTTCCAAGCTATGATTATTTATTTTAACTCAGAATCTTCAACTAGATTTTTTTTCTGATTTGTCTTTCCATTTATATTTTTTGTAGTTATTATGTATAATTTCTTTCTTGACTTTCCTTACTTATAGCTCATTACCACAATTTGTTTAGTCATTCCTCAGTCTACTTTGTTTCCAATTCTTCTCTATAATAAAAAGCTACAATAAATATTTGGTGTTTATGAAGATCTTTATCTATGGTCTGAGTTATAAATGTAGTGCTGGTATCTCTAGATTAAAGGAAATGGACATTTTAGTCACTTTTTAATCTTTGTATTTTGTAAGGTATGAGATTAAACCTGATGATTTTTTATTTGCACTTGTGTGTGTGTGTATGAGACAGAGAGAGAGAGAGAGAGAGAGAGAGAGAGAGAGAGAGAGAGAGAGAGAGAGAGAGAGAGATTTGAATCATTTTTTCTTGTAGTTGTGAATATTTTGAAATTTTTCTTTTGAGAGCTACCATTGACCACATATCTACTGGGGGAATAATTCTGCTCACTTGCTGTTTAACGATATTGTTCTTTCCATTTACGTTGTAGTGGTTATTTTCTATGTTGTTTTCCTGTTTTTATATGTCTAAAATGCATGGGATGATGAAGGAAACTGATGATAACATATCACTTTAGTAAATTGTTTGTTTATTTTTAAATTCATAAACCTTAGGGTTTCTTACCTTTATCTATATTGGGGTAGAGAACCTGTGGCCTTGAAGTCACATGTGGCCTTCTAGATGCTCACATGTAGCCTTTTCACTGAATCCAAAGTATACATAATTTGAGCACCTATAAGGATCTAGAGGGCCACATGTGGCCTCAAGACCACAAGATTCCCCACCCTTGAAATTGTATATGCTTTTAGTTGAATAAGATAAATAGTAAAATATTTGATCTTCCAATTTTTGTGGTATCGAGAGGTCTGTATCTGTCAGGTATGGATACTTCAGATTGTTCCTGAACATCCAAATAGACGTACAAGAATAATTATACAAGACAATTCAAGTAATACCACTTCATTTGTGTATGCTTCTGTGGAGAAAGCTTTAGTTTAAAATAATCATTCTTTTTTCCATTTTTACTCAATTTATTATATAGCTAGTAGGCAAAACTACTGTTCAAAACAAATTCCCTATAGTCTCTTTAAAATATTTCTGGGTTGTTAAAGGTTAAGTATTTGCCAGGGTTCTCACCTTTCAAATTGGTCTCATTATCTGGCCTTGTGCTTGGGGACCTGGAAGGCACTCTCAAATAGATAAAATTAGAAACTTAATTTTCAGGAAAGCTGTTCTAAAATACAATGCTTCAAAATTGGAAGCAAATCATTGTCTTTTAAGTTTCAGCATAGGTATCTATCAAGGGCTCATTTGTGTGTGGGTACATGTATGTGTGTGTGTGTGTGTGTGTGTGCGCGCGCTCTTGCTATTACAAGCTAATGAAGTCATAAGATGAACTCAATTGATAACTTTAGAAGAAACTAAAAAAAAAAAAAGAATGAAATAGCTTAAATAAGAGCCTAAAGGGAGGAGGTGTTTTCTGTGTTAGGCCTGCATTAGATTACTTCTAATAGTTTTCTCATAGATAGATACACCCATACATGGAAGTATGCACCCATGCAAAAGTAGTTGCATGAATATGTAGATATGCATGTGCATTTGTGTGTGTGTGTGTGTGTGATGATGGAAACTACATTTCTCCTGGTTGAAGGTACTATGGCACCATTTTTCCCCTCTTAGTCTGGCTCAGTGTGCACATGAGCACACATATAATCACAGACACAAATTGTGTGTACACTTTGCTTTAATACTGAATGTACTGTATACACATACATACAGAGATGCATAAGGCAGGTAGGCACAATTTCCACATTGAAGAAGATGAGATGTATATGTATTTGTTTACATGTAACTATACAGCCTTTTCTTCAAGAAGATGACTAGACAGGCAGACAGACAGATAGACTGATAGACAGATGGAGAGACAGACAGAGAGACAGACAGTATGAATGGATGGATGGGTGGATGGATAGATAGATAGATAGATAGATAGATAGATAGATAGATAGATAGAT
>NW_027186925.1:30142-30248 GCF_028583685.1 Petaurus breviceps papuanus | reverse complement strand
GATAGATAGATAGATAGATAGATAGATAGATAGATAGATAGATAGATAGATAGATAGATGATAGATAGATAGATAGATAGATAGATAGATAGATAGATAGATAGAT
>NW_027186925.1:254-30132 GCF_028583685.1 Petaurus breviceps papuanus | reverse complement strand
GATAGATAGATAGATAGATAGATAGATAGATAGATAGATAGATAGATATAGATAGGTAATAGATAAGAACCTCTGATTTAATTGGTATAGGAAACTTCCTCTGTGAATGCAGTAGAGCACCTTCTCTGTGACTTAAAGGCTTAGTGATTTAACTAGAGCACAAAGAATAAGTAGCCACTTGTTCAAGGACACACAGTCAAGATCCCAGAGATGAGACTTATACTAAGTCTCCATCCAATATGACATATTACTCTCCCCACACATGTATGTATTATACACACACAGAGATATGATGAGATATATAAAAGAGATTTATGAGTATCTACATCTATCTTATCACACAGAATCATAGCAAGAAATGCAAATGGAAAATTGTGTTCAATCAATATAATCAGACTCGATATTTAGCTAAGGCCTTCTATGAATTATTAAACTAAAGTAAGTTAGCTTTTATTACTAGGTTCTTAGAGTCTAATTTGTCCTCTCTTGTGAGTCTAAGTCCCATGTTTTGTAAGATTTCTCTTTTTTTATAAGACCTCAACTTTCCCTTTTTTTGTGTAACTTAATTCCTCATTGAGAGTCATGAAAATCTATAAAACACTCCATGATGCCCTCATAATATAGCAACGAGTTGCTTCATTAATCATAAATAGCCAAGCCAATAAGAAATAAAAGCTTTAAATAAAAGCACGTGGAGTTGGGAATGTTTAGTGCCCTAATGTTACAAATCAACCTACTTCCCTATTTCTGTAAATCCTATGAATATGCATTAGTCTAATGAATATGTATTTTGATTAGTTCCTCTTTCTATTATATAAGCATGTTATGCATTCTGCCATTAATGTCTTTGGCTACTAGGGAACTACTGACACTATTGGCAACTTTTTACTTTGCTAAAAAAAAACTCTGAACATCCTTGGAAATTTTTTTTTAACCTCAGTTTCACTCTATCAGAGATTTCTATGGTGACAAGAGAAAAACAAATTTAGAAATGAAAAAGATTTCAGAGGCCATTTTATCTAACATTTCTATCCTGGAAATGAGGAAACTGAGGACATAAGAGATTAAATGGGGGGGGGTGGAGTCAAGATGGAAGAGTAGAAACAGGACTTCTGCGGGCTCTGGCTCCCACCTATTCTGATTCATGTAAAAGGTGACTGAACAATCTTTGTGCTACAGAACCCACAAAATGACGCAGAGCAGCTAACCTCCTGCTAAGGAGAGCCCCACAGGTGGGCAGGAAGGGGCCAGCACAGTGCTCTGGGAGCCTACCCTAGACCCACTGAAGCCAGAGGTCTTAGCCTCAGGACAGCATGACAAGCAGCCAGCTGGAGGAACTTCAGATCACCAGCAGCTATGGCGGTTTCCAGAATTTTCAACCCATAGATGCTAAGGACAAAGTGAGAGGTCAGGGCAGTGTGAACTTTAGGATATGGTAGTTTGGGAGTGTGGTTGGCCTTTAACCCATGGAGGGGGAAGCTGCTGAGGCCCCGTGGCCCTGCAGCTGCCACCACATGGCAGCTTCAGCTCCTGGCCTGCAGATTGTAGGGGGATAAAGCAAACAGTCTGAGGGTATTTAGCCTTGATTTAACCTGCTTGAATCTGGATTGTCATCTAGAGTGGAGGTTCTGGGTAGGTGACCAGCTTGCAAGAGATTGTGAAAGCTTCAGAGAGGGCACCCAGCTAATACCTTCAGCAGCTGAGAAAACCCCAGCGGTTGGGACAAAGCTCCCCTGTCTGGTAGCAGAGTCCTACTGCAGCAAAAAGCCCAAAAGTCAAGTAATTGAGTGGCAACATGAGCAAACAAGGGAATCAAAGGAAACAGAGCAACCCAAATTTACCCTCCTATTTTGGGCACAAAAAAGATCAAAGAATGGAACAAGGGGAATACAGCAAAGTCAGAACTCCTGCACCAATAGCTTCTAAGAAAAATACAAGCTGGTTACAAGCCATAGAGGATCTTAAGTAGGATTTTGAAAACCAAATAAGAAAAGTGGAGGAAAAAATGGGAAGAGAAATGACAACAATGCAAGAAAATTATGAAATGAGAGTCAACAACCTGATTGAAGAAAATAACACCTTAAAAATAAACTAAATGAAATGGCAAAAGAGGCTCAAAAAGGCAATGATGATAAGAATGTCTTAAAAAGCCAACTTTGCTAGATGGATAAAGAACATCAAAAGCTCAATAAAGAGAATCATTCCTTCAGCATGACATTGGACCAAATGGAAGCTAGTGACTTTATGAGAAATCAAGATGCTGTTAAACAGATCCAAACAAATGAAAGAATAGAAGGCAATGTGAAATATGTCGTGGGAAAAACCACTGACCTGGAAAATAGATCCAGGAGAGATAATTTTAAAATTATTGGACTACCTGAAAGCCATGATCAAAAAAAGAACCTAGAAGTCATCCTTCAAGAAATTCTCAAGGAAAATTGTCCTGATGTTTTAGAATCAGTGGGCAATATAGAGGTTGAAAGAATCTACATATCAACTGCTGAAAAAGATCCCAAAAAGAAAATTCCTAGGAATATTATAGTTAGATTCCTGAATTCCCAGATCAAGGAGAAAATATTAAAAGCAGCCAGGCAGAAACAATTTGAATATTGTGGAAATGCAGTCAGGATAACCCAGGATCTGGCAGCTTCAACACTGAGGGATCAAAGGGCTTGGAATATGATATTCCAGAGGGGAAGGAGCTGGGATTGAAACCAAGAATCACATAGCCATCAAAACTGAGTATCATTTTTCAGGAGAAAATATGGGCAGTCATTGGAATCGAGGATTTTCAAGCATTCCTGATGAAAAAAACATAGTTGAATAGAAAATTTGTCATTCAGATACAAGAAGCAAGAGAAGCACAAGAAGGTAAACAATGAAAAGGAATCATAAGGAACTTCCCAAAATTGAACTATTTATATCCCTATATGGAAAAAGGATAATTGTAACTTATGAAACTTTTCTCAGTATGAGAACAGTTGAAGGGAATAGAAATGTATGTACACACACACACACACATATATATACATGTACACACATATGTTTATATGGCGGTTTGGGGGTGTATGAATACATATGTGAATGTGTGCATATATGTGTACAGTTATACATAGTTAAAGGGCACAGGACCATTTGAATATGAAGGGATGATACTTAAGAGGTGAAATTAAGAGGTGAGAGAGGAACATAATCAGAGGGGAAGGGGAGAGACAGAATGGGATAAATTATCTCATATAGAAGAGGCAAGGGAAAATGGACACAATGGAGTGCAAGACCCAGAAGGCAAAAGGGAATGGGTCAACCTTATTCTCATTGAATTAGGCTTAGGGAGGGAATGACATACACACTAAATAGGGTATTTCAACCTACAATGGAGTAGGGGGGGAAGGGGATAAGAGGGGAGATGATGGAAGGGACGGCACGCTGAGGGTAGGGAGATTGGAAGCACCCACTTTTGAAAAGGTACAGGATCAAAATAGAGAATAGAAGTGGAAGTTGGGATAGGAGAGAGGGAAATATAGTCAGTCTTTTACAATATATCAACTATGGAAATATTTTGCATAGCTACACATGTACAACCTATATTGAATTGCTTGTCTTTCCAGTATGGGTGGGTAACAACGGAGGAAGGGAATGAATCAGGAATTCAAAGCTTATAATCAAACGTTCAAATACATACATACATATATACATATACACTATTATTAATATTATTTTACATGTAACTGGGAAGTAAGATATACAGGAACTGGGGCATTGAGATCCACTGTGCCCTACTGGAAAGTCAGAGATTGTATGAGAGAAAATATGGGAGAGAGCAGATTGTAGGAGGGCATATCCAGTGGGATCGCTATTTTGGGGTGGTGGGTAGGGAGAAAAATGGGGAGAAAATCTGTAACTCAAAATCTTGCGGAAATGAATAATGTAAACTAGAAATTAATAAAGCATTTGATAAAAAATGTATAAGAAGAAACAAAAAAAAAGAGTTTAAATGAATTGTTCAATGCTACAGAGTTGGGGAGTATGTAAGACAGGAATAAGATGCATATCTTCCTAATTTCAGGTATACATTTACATCCTCCTTCATAATGCTCTCTCTGTTTATGATTTGTGTATAGATATTGAAAGTTTTATAACCCATGCTGACTTGCTAGCATATATATTGAATATGGTTTGAAAAATAAATTAGAAAAAATGTTGTAGAATTTAAAATTCCCAAGTCAGAGGAAAGTAATATTTCTGTGAGGTGCCTTCTCTTAATAACAAACTGCACCCTGGTTAGTTTTTTTTAATTAGGTATGAGAGCTTAATGCTCATTTTCAATCAAAAACTACAAAAATAAACAAAAGTTTACATGTACAAATTATTTCATCAGTTTAGGAAACTCCTGATATCAAATTTCTCCACCAAAGCAGGTCAAAATCTATTTTACATCTTTAGTCTTAGGGAGTTTCCTGGTGGCAATGACAGATGCAATCCCTTTTCCAGAGTCACACAGCCAGAATATTTTTAGAAGTCAGATTTGAACCCACCACTTCTTGAGTCTTCAGCTAGTTGTCAATTCACAGAGGCAGACTACACTTCAAATAAAGATTATATATATATATATATATATATGTATATATAACAATACATTATATTTAATGTTTGTACATATATATGCACTCGTGTGCACATATACATATGTATGTACATACACACATAGATGTCTCTACCATCAGCCCTCAGTCAAAACCTGCATTTGTACTTGAAACAACTTCTTCATTCTTCATGTATGCAGTGTATGTGTGTGCATGTATGTGTGTTGTATATTTGTGTGTATATCATGTGGGTCATTGACTAGGTAGATTACTTATCTTTACATGGAACTGTCTGGATGTAGCTTACACGTAGGCAGTACCAGATAGATACATAATCCCTTGCTCCCAACTTTCTCCAACTGAGACTGGTTCTTTCTAGGAGGATAGTAGAAAATCTGTTCCATCATATATCTAGCCACTCTGCTTTCTTCAGACATGGAGCCACCAGGATATCAATCAATAAATAAACACTTATTATGCAACTCCTGTGTGCAAGGAACTGGGATAAGCACTATCTTATCTACTTGCCCCACTTAATGTTGCTAGTCTTGTAGAAAAATACTTTAGCTTTAAGTAACAGTTCTGATTGCTATCCTATAAAAGGGAAAGGGTGAGTCAAGATATACATCCAACTCCTTTACCCCCAATTCCCAATAAGATAGATACATAGGGAATAGCAAATAAATCCATTTATCTAAGCTAGAAGCAAAGAGAAATCACCATATTCATTATGGGATCATATTAAAAATATCCCTTTTGAGTTTAAAGATACTCAGAAATAATTATTTCTCAAGACTAAAATCCTTTCTAGAATTTTCACTTTGTTAAAGTTAAGAACACAAAGAACAAAAGATCTTTTGTAGAAATGAGAACTAAGGATAGCAATAAAATATAATTTTATCTATCTAAAATGATCCCCCCCCCTGAAATTACTGAGCCATGTTCCAGCTGGGGAGCTAGACAGCACTGTGGATAAAGTAACTGACCTGGAGTCAAGAAGACTCATCTTCCTGAGCTCAAATCTGTCCTCAGACACTTATCAGCTGTGTGATCCTGGGTAATTCATTTCAACTATAAAAAAAGCTGGAAAAGGAAATGGCAAACCACTAAAATATCTGTTCAAGAAAATCCCAAATGGAGCTAGGAAGAGTCATAAGGATTGAAAATAATTGAAAAACAATATGTTCCAGAGAGGATTAGTACCCTCTTTTCCATACAAAAAAAAGGATAAATGTATTTATCATTAGAAGGATAATTTTTTTTATTATTTTCCCTTTTTGGAGGGCAGTTGGGGTTAAGTGACTTGTCCAAGGTCACATGGCTAATAAGTGTTAAGAGTCTTAGGCTGAATTTCAACTCAGGTCCTTCTGACTACTCCAGGGCTGGTGCTCTATTCACTGCACCACCTAGACGACTCAAGTAGAATACTCTTTCAATCACCAAGGGGATACAGCAAGCTTTAGTTTTAGTAGAAGATTTAATGACTATTGTTCTACCAAAACCAGCATTGTTTACATAGTGATTTTTTCCCCTTTACTCAACATTCCTATAATGTTATCTCAAATTTTCTTGGATTAGACTGATATATGCCAGAGGGTATGATGAGGAGTATGTCAGTTTGGATATTTCTCTAATTTAGAAATGCTTGAATTTACAATAATATTAAATTGATAAAAAATATTTGTCATATCTGTGCCTAAAACTCAGAGTTTGTGTTAATGTTTCAATCTTTGACATCATATTTAACTGTTGTGTTAATTTTACCCACCACCAAGTTAAGTTAGTAGTCCTATATAACAATATAACTGATCACTTTTCCCTCTACATGTAAAAATGTTTAAACATTCAAACTCTGTGCACACTTTGTTGAAACACTGCAATTGACAGCACAGGTACATGGTTAAATGCAGTATATTATTTTATGCATATCTGTCAAAACCTTATAAATGTATCCTTTATAGTTCCAGCAAAAAAAGTGAGCTTGATTATATTCTGAAGCATCTTTATGAGCAGTGGACTGTATGAAGCACTTTCCAACCTTAGTAAAATTTCCACATGATTTGATATTGTCACAAAAAATGTGACAACTTTAAGCTTGTGTGCATTGAAAGTCATTATTTCTTGATAGTTCGGCATATAAAAATCTAATTTTTTTTCAAGTATATCACAAAAAATGATGATCTGCATCTATAAGGTCAAACAGTTTAAGGGTCAGAGGATGAAGAGGCAGTACTGGTAGTTGGTAATTCCTTGCTGAGGAATATGGAAAAAAGAAATGTATTGATCTGATAGATATTTATCTTCTGTCTTCCTGGAGCATCCATCCATGATGTGTTAAAAATCCTCCAGATACATATTAAATTGAATAATTGTTACCCATTTCTTGTGATGTTACTAGAAAGAATATAAATTGTATGTATGAATGTAAGTATGTATATGAAGGTTTTAAAATGAAACTGAAAACCTTAGGGGCTCAAGTAATGCTATCACTATAATTAAATATTGATATCAGGGCCTTCAAAAAGAAAGGCAGAATTTGGGGGGTGTTGTATATGATATCTTGGGGAGGGAGGATTATAGTTTCTTTACCATGATACTTATTACATGTTCTTAAACTGAGGTCTATAACCACCATAAAACGCTAAATATTATATTAAATAAAAATACTAACTGTATTTCATTATAATTGTTTTTCCTTGTAATCTTATTTATTTTGCCTTATGTATTTAAAAACATTATTCTGAGAAGGGGACTATAAGCTTCATCAGGTTGACAAAGTTGTGTATGAAAGACAAAAGGAAAAGGTTAAGAAAATTTTATAGATTTATGAGAGGCCAGGGAGTATGTAAACCAGGACAAGGTCTGGGGAGGGCTTTCAAAAATGAGTAGACTGAAAGAAAAATATATTTATTAGTGTATTTAGGTAGATTGTGTTGGCTAGTTAGCTGCTTCATTCAGCTTCTTAGAATACAAAATTTGTGGTGGCTTTTGAGTTTCATTTAGTGTACACAATCAATGAGTGGCATTCCATTACTGAATGGAAATTGGGGAAATGCAAAAACATTGGGGCTCACAGGAGTTGTGAAAGGTTAATTTTGTCTGTCCACCCCCTCTCTGTGATAATTCATTTGTCAGTGGTTAGTCTTTTCAAGATATCCTGTATTGACAAGAGATTTCTAGGATAGAGAAGGCATCATTTAAGATAGAATCAATCAACCTTATCCTCTAATTGCCAGTAAGGGTAGGCAAAAATTGTACTTATATTGTAGTCTCTATTTCCATAGTCTCTTAGGTCTGCTTTGTTTTTGTTGCTGTTTGCTTCAATTCTAAGAGTACTTTCACGAGATATTTCCCCAAGTCTCAAAATACTCGTGTTCATTCATTTTCATTGCAATGGATAGAGCAATCAATAAGCAATTATTATGTTCCAGAAAGTATACTTAGTGCTGAAGACATGAATATAAATAAACAAGATAGTCACTGTCTTCATGAAGCTTATATTCTAATGGAAGAAAATACCAGATTTATAGTGAAGAAAAAATGTGTGTGTGTGTCTCTCTCATATATATATATATATATATATGTATATGTATATATGTATGTATATATAATATGTATATATATGTATGTATACATGGATGTGACATTTGCAGAAATAATACAGAAAATGCTAGAATGCAACTTAAATAGGGAGAGGTGAAGAATGAAACAGAGGTAAACTAGAGATATTCCTATATCAAGCACAGAGGTAAACAGAGAAGATTCAGCAACATAATCTTTCCACAAGAGTGCAAGAAAGAAGGGAGAAATGCAGGGGAGTGGGACGGGAAGTTTGGAAATGAATGAATGGTATTAAAGAAGGTTACCATAGTGAGTATAAAAAGACATACAATAATAGCAAGATATTTGTGCGACTTCAATTTTTCTCTATCAGTATGAGATAAATATAAGAGAAAGGCAAATAGAAAGGAAAATATAGAAGTGGAAAAGTGTCATAAAGGTCACAAATGAAAGACAATATATATTTTGAATAAAAATGTGAGATAATCTACACATTTCTTTGTATTACATGGGACCGTTGCAAAAAAATAGACCATGAGTTAGTGCATAGAGACATCATAAATTCAACTCAAAAGGATATATACTAAACAAATTCTTTGTGGACTAAAATGACATAAATATAACAACTAACACAGACAATACAGTAAAATATAACTAAATATATAGAAAGAACTATATGGACTTTAATAATAATATAAGTATTTAGCCAGTTAAGGAACAAATGATGAATTAAAAGCTAGGTAACAGTGAATGCTAATGATGAGATCACAGCAAAAAAAATGGAAGATATAGCAGAAATTAGCATGCAGCAAAAAAATTCACAGGCAGAACTGAGTATATAATATTCAGGAAAACTTAAAGCATTTAAAAAATAAGGAGAAAATTGAAAATTATCAGACAAACTCGAAAACACAGAAGTGTAGAAATGAAAAAAAATGAAAATTTTAAACAATTAACAAAAATAAAAATATTTCTAGTTAAAATAATTTCAGTTTAAGTGAGAAAAATCAAATTACCAAAATATAAAAATTAAAATTTATTTTAATTAAATTTAAATTAATAAAATTTATTATTTTTCTAATTTAATAATTTTAAAAATAATAATAATGTTGTAATTATTATTTAAATAAGTAAATAATAAATTTAAATTTAAAAAAGTAAAAATATTTAATGGAATGTATTGTATGTTAATATATGCTAGCAAAACAAAAATACGATATAAAATTATTTTCTACAAAAATATTAAATACTCAAAGTAACATACTGAGAGTAACCAATCCCAGACCGTGAATATGTGTTCACCTTAAAACTACCTCTAAGGTGTTTGACAGGGAAGGGATTTTGATACAGATAGAGTCATTGGTGAAGTCTATTAAACATTAAAAATAAAACAACAAATGTCTGTGCTACAACAATTAACTTCAATTTTAAAAAGGCCTAGTGTGCTGGAACAGATCTGTGATTCCTGATACTGGGGAGGCTGAGGTAAATGGATTGCTTGGGGGGCTGGAAATATGCTGCATTACAACAGTGGTGTGCTAAGTCCTTGGGTGTTCAAAGTAAATTTGCCATCGGTATTGAGAGCCTAGAAAGAAAGGTATTGAATGGGGAAACAAGGCTATGAAGGGAAGGTGAAGCAGCTTGGTTCTGAAACAAAAAAATCAATTTCCCATGGCATCAACAGTGAGTTCAGGTCTATATGTGGCCTATATACTTTTAACCTGAATGAAACAGGTAGTCTCAGTCATTATGATAAAAACTGAGAAAGAAAATGTAATAACTCTTAAATGAGACAAATATTATTCTATTACCTAAAGGGGGATTAATTAAAGAACAATAAATAAATAAAACCAATTAATATTACTGGAATTTTTTTTTTAATACTAGAAAAAAATCAGTACAGTAGTACATCCAAAAAATAGTAAACTGTGTCTTCATAAAATTTATGCCAGGTAAGCAGAGAGAATTTAATAATATGGGGGAGATGCAACATAATCATTTTTGAGAAAACAACCAGAAATCAAATACTTCCATCAAAAGAAGCATTTTTTCCTTTTTAATTTGATGAGTTTATTTGTTGACTTTTCTTCTGCATCATTCAATTCCACAAGCTTTTCTCTTCCAAATTTTCTCTCCCTCCGTGATCTTCCCCCATTCCTCCTTATAGCAGCAGGCAACGTTATATAGGTTCTACAAACACCTTCACCTTAAATATTAGACAAGTTGTAAAGAAAGATTATAACCAATGGAAAAAATGAGAAAGAAACAAAACAAAACATAAAAGAGAGAGATCCGGTAGTTTGTTCAATCTGCATTCAGACTACATAAGTATTTCTCTGACTGTGGATAGCCTTTTCCATCATGAGTCCTTTGTAGTTCTCTTATAACCTTGTAGTGCTGAGATGAGCCTATTATATCAAAGTCAGTCATCACAAATATGATGTGTCTGTAATTGTTTACAATGTTGTCCTGGTTCTCCTCTCACTCAGCATCAGTTTATATAAGTCTCTCTAGGATATTATGATATCAGTCTGCTCCTCATTTCTTATAGCACAAGAGTATACCATTACATTCTTATACCACTACTTATTTAGCCATTTCCCAATTGATGGGCATTCCCTCAATTTCCAATTCTTTGCTACCACAAAAATAGCTACTATAAATATTTTTGTACATAGCGGTCCTTTTCCCACTTTTAAGAGTTTTTTTTGGGATAGAGCCCTAGATTATTGCTGGGTTAAAAAGGGTATACACATCTTTTTAGCCCTGTGGCCATAGTTGCTAATTGCTCTCCAGAATGGATGGATCAATTCACAACTCCACCAACATTGAATTAATGTCCCAATTTTCCTACATCGTTTCCAGTATTTATCATTTTCTGTTTTGTCTGTTAGCTAATCTGACCGGTAAGATGTGGTTCATCAGAGTTCTTTTGATTTTCATTTCTCTAATCAATAGTGAGTTAGAACAATTTTTATATGCTTATAGATACCTTTAATTTCTTCCTCTGAAAACTTATCTTTGACCAATTATCAATTGGGGAATGAATTGTATTCTTAAATATTGGACTCAATTCTCAATATATTTTAAAAATGAGGCCTTTATCAGAGACAATTGTTGTAAAAATTCTTGCCCAGTTTTCTGTTACTCTCCTAATCTTGGTTACATTTGCTTTGTTTGTATAAAAACTTTTCAATTTAATGTAATCAAAATTGTCCATTGTGCATTTTGTAATGTGATCTCTTATTTGATCATAAATTCTTTACTGCTGTATAAATGTGACAAATAAAGTATTTCTTTAAATTTTATTCCTTATTAATTCTTTAAAATATTTCCCAGATTGCTTAAATTATCAGTCTTTAATTCCAGATCATGAAACCATTTAGGCTTTATTTTGGTATATGGTGTAATATATTGGCCTATGTCCAGTCCATGCCATACTATTTTCAGTTTTCCCAGCAGTTTTTATCAAATAGTGAGTTCTTATTGCAGATTTTGGAATCTTTGGGTTTATCAAATAGTAGATTACTATAGAGGAATAGTAATGGAATTTAATCTCCCTCTATTGGCTTTGTTTTCTAGTTGAGTGTTAAAACTGAGAGCTTGTGAATCCCATTTGTGGGATGGACTTGTTGACATGAGAAGAGAGGGTTGAACTGGGAGGAGCTGGTGCCATGGATTTATAGAGGAGGCTGGAGCAAAGAGAGGCAGAAGAACTTTTGGAAGCAGCATTGTGGAGGCAGAGAGAGAGAGGATTCCTGAGGACCAGTTCGAGCTGTCCAGGACTTTTGAGAGCTGCCACCCAGAGCTGCTAAGGAATGAAGAGACATAGCTGTGGTGCTGGTATTTCATCTGTCTGTTTTGATTTTGTTTTGCCAGATTCTTCTGCTAGTGAAGGACAGTGCTTTTGTTGCAGAAGTCCTGGAACTTTTCTGTTGGTACAGAAGCCCTGAAGAAGGATTTTCTTGTTTTATGTTTACAGAAATCCTGAAAGAGTGTGTTGCTGATATTTTCTGTGTCCTGAGACTGTTCTTCAGGAAGAGAGTGAATTGATGAGCACACTGGCTATGTATATTGTGCCTTTGTTAAGTTTTCTCCCAGGAACAGAGATTGTTGAGAATTTGCCTCAGGTCAAGATGAAGAAGAGACATCTCCTTGGGTATTGAATACTGTGATGATATCTTAACCTTGCTGTAGTACAGGGGTAGATGGCCTTTGTGCTCTCCACTGCCCTTTTTGAGAAGGTGTTTTGTGCTAACTGATGATAATTGTAATTCAGTTGTGATACAGGTGTGGGAAACTTACCTTTTTGTGCTCTTTTATGATTGTAAACTAATCTTAATCTCCATTTGATAAGAGAGATTCTGTGATTTACAAAATTAATGTACTTTCCAGGGGTGGAGTAGTACTTGGAGATTATTGAATTACACGTGGTGCATGCTGTATTTTGATTTTCTCTTTTCTGTGAATGTTTTGCCTTAATTTGTCACTGAATAAAATGAGGAGTTACTATGCTGTTATTCTGAACCTTGAAAGTTGCCTTTGCTTGGCATTACATATAGTCATTGACTACTTTGTCTTGTGTACCTAACCTATTCAAGTGATCCACTACTCTATTCTTCAGGTAGTATCAAGTAGTTTTGATGACTGCTACTATATATATATTTTTTTTTGGGGGGGGAGGACAATTTGGAGATGTGACTTGCCCAAGGTCACATGGCTAGGTTTTGTGTTAAGTGTCTGAGGCCAGATTTGAACTCAGGTCCTCCTAACTCCAGGGCTGGTGCTCTATTCACTGTACCACCCAGCTGCTCTGGACTGCTGCTTTAAAATATATTTTAAAATCTGGTATGGTGAGGCCACCTTTCCAAGCATTTATATTCATTAATTCCATTGATATTCTGAATTTTGTTTTTCAAGATGAATTTTGTTACTATTTTTTCCAGCTCTATTAAATAAATTTGTCATAGATTGATTGATATGACACTAGAGAGGTAAGTTCATTTAGGTAAAATTGTCATTTTTATTGTATTAGCTTGATATAAACATGAACTGATGTTATTTTTTCTCCAATTACTTATATATGACTTTGTTTTTGTGAAAGATGTTTTCTAATTGTGCTTATAGAGTTCCTGGGTTTATTTTGTCAGGGAGACTCCTAAATATTTTATAATATCTATAGAAAGTAAATGGAATTTCTCTTTCTTTTTTTTTTTGCTATTAGTCTTCATTAGAAATTTTATATATATATAGTATGTGTATAATGTATATATGTATATAATATCTAATATACATATTATCTATCTACCTATCTACCTACCTACCTATCTACTTATCTATCTACCTATCTATTTATCTCTCTACATATCTATCATCTATCTACCTGTATATACGTATGCCAAGGATTTATGTGGGTTTATTTTATATTCTGCAACTTTGCTAAATTAATTGTTTATCTTAAGTAGTTTTTTTCTTGTTTCTCTAGAATTCCCTAAGTATATCATCTCTTCTGCAAAGCAATAGCTTAGTCTCTTCTTTGCGTATTCTAATTCATTTTATTTATTTTTCTTCCTTTGTTGCTAGAGGTAACATTTCTAGTAACAAATTGTATAACAGGGGTGATAGTGGACATCTTTGTTTTACCCCAATCTTATTGGAAATGCTTCTAGCTTTTCCCTATTACACATAATACTTGCTAATGGTTTTAGATAGAAGCTTCTTATTATTTTAAGAAAGTCTCCATTTATTCCTGTGTTTCCTAATGTTTTTATTAGGAATGAGTTTTGCATTTTGTCAAAAGCTTTTTCTGCACCTATTGAGATAATCATATACTTCCTATTAGTTTTGTTGTTGATATGATTTATTATACTGATAATTCTTCTAATACTGAACCAGCATTGCATTCTTATCAAAGTGTATTATTCTCAGGGTAAGTTACCATAATATGTTTGCTAATGTTTTATTTAAAATTTTGCATCTATATTTGTAATAGTAATGGAATATAAAGATCTCCCTGTATTGGCTTGGTTTTTGGTGTTAAAACCCAGAGCTTTTTAATACCATTTGTGGGATGGACTTGTTGATGTGAAAAGAGAGGGCTGGACTGGGAGGAGCTGGGGAAGTAAATTTGGAGAGACACAAGAGAGAGGCAGAAGAATTTTTTTGGAAGCAGCATCATAGAGGCAGAGGGAGACTGAGAGGATTGCTGAGAGCCACTTTGAATTGCCCAGGACTTTGAGATCTGCCACCCAGAGCTGCCAAGGACTGAGGAGACATGGCTGTTATGCTGGTACTTTGTCTGTCTGTTTTGATGCTGTTTTGCCAGATTTCTCCACTGGCACAGGACAGTACTGTTGTTGCAGAAGCTGGGAAACTTGCTGTTGGTTCAGAGCTACTGAGACTGTTCTGCAGACAGAGAGTAAATACTGTCCACTGGTGAAGGACAGTGCTGTTGTTGCAGGAGTCTGGGAACCTTGCCATTGGTTCCAAAGCCCTGAAGAAGGATTTTCTTGTTATATGTTTACAGAAATCCTGGAAGAGGGTTTTGCTAATGTTTTCAGGGGTCCTAGGACTGTTCTGCAGACATTGAATGAATTAATGAAGAGACCAGCAATGTATCTTGTGGCCTTGCTAAGCTTTGTCTCCCTAGGAACAAAGATTGCTGAGAACTTGCCTCTTGTCAAGATGAAGAAAATACCTCCATTTGGGTATTAAGTGCTGTGATTAAGCTTGTTGTAACTCTGGGGTAGATTCAATTGTGATCCAAGGGTGGGGAACTTTTGACCTTTTTGTGCTCTGTGATTGAACAAATGAATGTACTTTACTTATGATTGGAATCTAATCTCCATTTGAGAACAGGGGCTTTGTGATGGACTAAATGAATGTACAGCCTAGGGGTGGAGAAGTATTTAGAAGAGGGACTTTGTAATTGATTAAATGAATGTAATGTCCTGGGGTGGGTTAGTAATTGATTAAATCAGGTAGTACTTGGAGATTATTGAATCACACTTAGTAAATGCTGTATTTTGAATGATGTCATATTTTGATCTTCTCTGTTCTTAATTTTTCACTGAATAAAATGGAGAGCACCTATGCTGGTACTTTGAACCTTGGGAAGTTGTCTTTGCTTGGCATTACATTAAAATATTCATGAGGGAAATTGGTCTATATTTTGTTCCCTCTGTATTGGCTCTTCCTGATTTATGTATCAGTACCATACTTGTATTATAAAAACAATTTGGTAGGACTCTTTCTCCAATTTTTCCAAATAGACTGTAAAGTATTGGAATTAATTGTTCTTTTAATGCCTTATAATAATTTACTTGTAAATCCATCTGTCCCTGGTGATTTTTTCCTAGGGAGTTCATTGATGGTTTGTTCATTTTTTTTTTCTGAGGTGGGGTTATTAATTCAACTTCCTCTTCAGTTAATCTTGGCAACTTAATATTTTTTTTAATACTCATCCATTTCACTAAGATTTTCAAAATTATGAGCATACAATTGAGCAAAATAATTCCTAATTATTACTTTTTTTTAAAAAAATTATCTTCATTGAAGTAAAATTTACCCTTTTCCTTTAAATCAAATTGGCTAAATGTTTATCATTTTATTGTTTTTTTCATAAAACCAGTTCTTAAGTTTTATTTATTAGTTCAATAGTTTTCTTAATTCCAATTCTATTAATCTGTTCTTTGGTTTTCAGTATTTTTAATTTAGTTTCAATTGGGTATTTCCATTTTTTTCTTTGTCTAGCTTTTTCAGTTCCATTGCCATTCATTGATCTCTGTTTTCTCCATTTTATTCATGTAAGTATTCAGAGATATAAAACTTCCCCTCAAAACCATTTTCACAGAATCCCATAAGTTTTGGTATGTTTTCTCATTATTGTCATTCTATTGAATAAAGTTACTGACTGTTGTTTTTTTTTTTGACCCACTCATTCTTTAGAATTATGTTATTTAGTTTCCAATTAGTTTTTAGTCTATCTTTCCATGGTCCTTTATTACATATAATTTTTATTGCATCATTTTCTGAGAGGATGCATTTAATATTTCTACCTTTCTACAATGGATTTTGAAGTTTTTATTCCCTAGTACATGGCCAATTTTCATGTATTTACCATGCACCAACGATAAGAAGGTATATTCCTTTTGATTCCCATTCAGTTTTCTCTAGGTCTATCATATCTATGTTCTCTAGAATTCTATTCACCTCCTCAAATTTGTTCCAGTTAAGGAATAATTGTTTAAAAATGGATTTCCCTAAAAATAATAATCACTGATTATGAATACAAAATCTTTCTCTTTCTCTCTCTCTTTGTCTCTCTGTCTTTGTCTCTACTCGCTCTGTGTTTGTCTCTCTCGCTATCTCTCTATGTGTCTCTCTATGTCTCTCTATTTCTCAGTCTCTCTCTGTCTCTCTCTCTCTGTCTCCTTGTCTCTTTCTCTGTCTCTGTCTCTCTTTCCAAAAGCAAGCCTTATTTGTAACAGGAAAATATGAAGTTTCACAATAAATATGGAGATAAAAGAAGTATGTCACATATTTATTATTAAAACTAGCATGTAAATATGTGAGTAATGATTTTTTTTATTTATTGTATTTCTTTCCAATACATAAGACACTGTTTTACACGTTTTAGCTGCTTGTTAAATTACATTATTATGAAATGTTTGTCAGAAATGCCATAGTAAACAAAATCATAAGAAAAATTAATTAACAGCATAAACCCTAGAAATAGGAAATGAAACCATATTGAGCTCAAAATAAGAGTATTAGTTTCTTGGAAATTTCTAGAGAATCAGTAAAAAGAATAATTGGGACAACTGCTTAAGTAAAGAAAATAAGAAATAAATCTGTATAAATCATTAATATTTTATGCAGTCTTTTGAAAAAGATCAATAGTTAGGACAAGTCTCATTCCAAATAACCACAAAGAGTCCAAAATACCAGGAAATTATTCTAAGAAAAAGTATGTTAAACTTTAAGAAATCATAATTATAAATTAATATTTACAGAAATAATGGTGGAGAGATAATTTGAGGGAAATTTATTCCTCATGGATTAGACCAAGAGAACACAAATGAAAATACAATCTAAATTGATATGCAGATTATTTACTATGCTAGTCAGACTACTGGTGTATGGTGGTAAAAAAAAAAAAAAAACTAGATGAAATAATAACATTCATTTGGAAGGATAAAATTTCTTTAACATCAAGGAAAATATTTTTGTTCTTTCCCTCCTTCCTTCTTTTTTCTTCCTTCCTTCCTTCTTTCCTTCCTTTTTTGTAGAGGAATGCAAGTGAATGGAACTCCAGATATATTATGAAGTTGTAATCATAAACACTGTAATTTTATAAATAGAAGAGAGAAAATGATTAGAAAAGCAAACAAAAGAAATTATGGAACCCAAAACCCAATTGTCCAACACAGACAAGTTTATGAATGGTTGGAGGGAAGGATTTCTTATTTTACAAGAAATGAATCACCTCTGTCACCCCTATTCAGCCTTCTCTCACCCTTCTCTCTCTTCTTCCATCACTCCCTTAGCTTTCTTTCTTTTGATTCTACATGAATATTAGTGTTCTACTTCTGTTTATAGTAATTGGAATACATCATTTTAAGGAAAACATGCAAAAATTAATATCAACCTTAAATAATGCTATAGAAGTATCTCCTTTTTGAGTTCAAGTGTTAAATATGTAACTGCTGCCCCCAAAATGCTACAACACAGCAGAAATTAGAGAGGCAAAACCTCAGGTTTTATTATGATTAAACACAGGTTCAAGAGGCAGAAGGGACAGCTAGGTGGCACAGTGAATAGAGCACTGGCCCTGAAATCAGGAGGACCTGAGTTCAAATCCGGCCTCAGATACTTAAAACAAAAGCTAGCTGTGTTATCTTGGGCAAGCCACTTAACCCCAATTGTCCTACCTTCACCCTCCAAAACAAGCAAAAAAAAAAGAGGCAGGGCAGAGTCCTGAACCCCCATTATGATTCTACTAAGGCTTCTTATAAACAAAATTACATTGGAACAACAAAGAAATATTACATTTACACATAAAAATCTAACACATCCTTTAAGACTATTAAATTTTAAAATAGACAGATTCATAATTTCATGTTTCCTTCAATGTCAAAAACATTGAATAAACTTAGTTAAGTAGAATTAAAGTCTCATACATCTCCTACAGAAGCAAGCCTAGTTAAATATACTCTACAATTAAACTAAGTCAGGTTAAAAATTATACTAAAGATTATACTAAATTCTCTTTGATAAAGGGATGACTGAGGGGGAAGATTTGTATGTCACAATGATAACCAAGAAATAGAAAACAATTGGGATATTTCTTCTTACTTCTTCTCTGAGGAATGTTTAATACCTTAAGTAAAATATCATATCCTATGGTAAAGGTTTCATTCAGCTTAATAAACTCCTAACTGGGGGAAAAAAGTTCTGATCCAATCAAAAGAACCACAATAAAATTAATAAAAATAAAATAGTCTCATAAAAATAACATTTAAAATTTACAAATTCCATGAGCCAGAATTTATATAGTATTTATCCTTGCATTCAGGAAGTCCAGTAAAGTGTCATGCAAATAATGAATGAATGACTAAGTGTTTTATCTGCCTTCTTATGTCCAGAGAGCAGTTACCATTCAGTGTAAAAAACTGCCCACAAGAAGACATTCCTTGTGGAGAAAAGATGGTGGCATAGAAGCAGGAAATCTCCATATGCCCCCACCATAACCCCATCAAATACCTATAAAAAATACTCTAAACAAACTTTAGGGCTACAGAACCCACAAAGTGACAGAGAAAAACAAACTTCCTGCTGAAGGCAGCATAGCAGGCTGGCAGGAAGGGTCCATCACAGCACACTGGGAGCAGAGCCCAGGCTCCCATGAATCTACAGTTTTAGCCTCTGGGCAGCCACGACCAGCCCCTGTTGGTGGGACTTAAGAAGTGTTAATCACCAGCAGTTGTGGTGGTTTCCAGAATTATCAACCCATAAATGACAAAGACAAAGTGAGAGGTCAGTGGACTTTGGGAACAGAGGGTGTGGGAGTGTAGTCCAGCCTCTAAACTGGAGGGAGAAGCAGCTGAGGACCTGTGATCACTGCCACATGGCTTCTTCAGAGTTCCTGTCAGGCAGATTGTAGGGGAACCAAGTGGCCATTCAGAGAGTAATCACTCTTGCTTTAACCTGCTTGGATCTGGATAGCGGTCTAGGTTGGAGGTCCTTGGGTGTGTGAACAGTGTGCCAGAGCCAATAGAGGCTTCAATTAGAGAAGCTAACTAATAGCTCTGGAAGCTGAGAAAACCCCAGTCATTTGGGACAAAGCTCTCCTCTCTGGAAGTAGAGTTCTACTGTGACAAAAAGCTCAAAAGCCAAAGAATTGAGTGGCAATAAGAGCAAGCAAAAGAAGTAAAGCAAGCAAAGATCAAAGCATGGAACAGGAAGAAGACAATGATGTCAGAACTAGTGCACCAAAAGCTTTCAAGAAAAAAATATGAATTGGTAACAGGCCATAGAAGATCTTAAGAAAGATTTTGAAAATCATTTAAGAAAAGTGTAGGAAAAATTGGAAAGAGAAATAAGGATAATGCAAGAAAATTATGAAAAGAGAGTCAACAACCTGAATGAAGAAAATAACACCTCACAAATAGACTAACTCAGATAGCAAAAGAGGCTAAAAAAGGCAATGGGGAGAAGAATGACTTAAAAAGCTGAATTGGCCAGATGGAAAAAGAATCTCAAAAGATCACTGAAGAGAATCATTCCTTCAGAATTAGATTGGAGTAAATGGAAGCTACTGACTTTATGAGAAATCAAGATACTATTAAACAGATCTAAACAAATGAAAAACTAGAAGGCAATGTGAAATATCCCATTTGAAAAGCCATAAAGCTGGAAAATAGATCCAGGTGAGATAATTTAAAAATTATTGGACTACCTGAAAGCCATAATCAAAAAAATAACCTAGAAATAATCCTTCAAATATTCTCAATGAAAATTGTCCTGATGTTTAAGAACCACAGGGCAAAAGAGAGGTTGAAAAAAAATCACCAAAAACCTCTTGAAAAAGATCCCAAAAAGAAAATTCCTAGAAATATTATAGCTAGTTTGGGAAATTCCCAGATAAAGGATAAAATATTACAAGTAGGCAGGACTAAACAGTATGAATATTGTAGAAACACAGTCAGGATTACATAAGATCTGGCAGCTTCTACACTGAGGGATAAAAGGGCTTGTAATGTGATATTCTGGAGGTCAAAGGACTTGGGACTAAAACCAAGAATCACCTACCCAGCAAAACTGAGTATCATCTTTCAAGGGAAAATATGGTCATTCAATGTAATAGATGATTTTTGAGCATTCTTGATAAAAACAAACAGAGATGAATAGAAAATTTGACATTCAGATACAAGAAACAAGAGAAGCAGAGAAGATAAACAAGGAAAAGAAATCATAAGGAACTTATCAAAGTTAACATATTTACTTTCCTTCATGTAAAAATGATAATTGTAATTTATGGAACTTTTCTCAGTATGAGAATAGTTGAAGGGAATATAAATGTGCATCTGTATATATGTATGTAAACATATATATATATATATATATATATATGTCTGTATAGGCAGTTATATGGGAGTATGAATACATATGTAATTGTGTGTATATATGTGTACAGGTATACATAGACAGAGGGCACAGGAAAAATTTAATATGAAGGGATGACAATTAAAAGTTATAATTGAGAGGAGAGAGAGGAATATAATGAGAGGAGATGGGGTGAGACAGAATGGGTAAATTATCTCATATAGAAGAGACAAGGCAAAACTTTTACAATGGAGGAGAAGATAATGAAGGCAAACAATAATGGCTCAACCTTAATCTAATTGAATTTATCTTAGGGAGGGAATGACATGCACACTAAATAGGGTATCTCTCACTACAGGAGAGTGGGGGGAAGAGGATGAGAGGGGGGATGATGGAAGGGAGGGCAGGTAGGGGGAAAGGGAAGGTGGAAGCATCCATTTCTGAAAAGGGACAGGGTCAAAGTAGAGAATGGTACAATTGGGGGCGAAATAGGATGGAGGGAAATATAGTCAGTCTTTCACAATATATCCACTATTTTAATGTTTTACATGGATACACAAGTATAAACTATATTGAATTGCTTATCTTCCCAGTAAGGGTGGGTGATGATGGGGGAGGGGAAAATATCTGGAATTTAAAATTTTAACATCAAATGTAAATATAATAATAATAATAATTTGTTATTATTATTATTTTACCTGCAACTTGGAAATAAAATATACAGGCACTGGGGTATAGAGATCCATTTTGCCCTACTGTAAATCAGAGGAGGAATGGAAGTGGACATAGGAGAGAGCAGAATGGGGTAGAGGGTATACATTGCGATTATTATTTTAGAGTGGTGGGTGGGAGAGAGATGGGGGAATATTTGTACCTCGAAATCTTGTGGAAATGAATGATGTAAACTAAAAATAAACATAAAAAAGGAAAATCATGAAAACTTAGTCGACAACCTGACTGAAGAAAATAACACCTTAGACTCACTCAGATGGCAAAAGAGGCCCAAAGAACCAATAAGCAGAAGAGTGCCTTAAAAAGCTGAATTTGCCAAATAGAAAAAAGAATTTCAAAAGCTCACTGAAGAGATTAATTGAAAGAATTAGATCGTAGAAAGTGGAAGCTAATAACTTTATGAGGAATCAAAACAGTATTAAACAAATCCAAACAAATGAAAAAAAAATAGAAGGCAATGTGAAATATCTCATTGACAAAACCACTAACTTGGAATATAGATCCAGTAGAGATAATTTAAAAATCATTGGACTATCAGAAAACTATGATCAAACAATAAATAAATAAATAAACAAACAAACAAACAAATAAATGAATGAATATATAAATAAATAAATGTAAATAGACAAATAAATGAATGAACGAACGAATGAATGAATAAATAAATAAATACATACATACATACATAAATAAAAAGAATCTAGAAATCATCCTTCAAGAAATTCTCAAGGTAAATTGCCCTGATATTTTAGAACCAGATGGCAAAATAGAAATTGAAAGACTTCACTGATCACCTATCGAAAAAGATGCTCAAAAGAAAACTCCTAGGAATATTATAGCCAGGTTCTCAAGTCCCCAGATCAAGGAAAAAATATTATAGGCAGACAAGAAGAAACTATTTGAATATCATGGAAACACAAATAGGATAACACAAGATTCAGCAGCTTCTACATTAAGGGAAAAAAGGGTTTGGAATATGATATTCTGGAGATCGAAAAAACACCTATGCAACAAAATTGAGTATCATGTTTCAGGGGAAAATATGATCATTCAGTGAAATAGAAGACTTTCAAAAATTCTTGAAGAAAAACAGAGTGGAATAGAAAATTTGACTTGAAAATACATGAAGCAAATGAAGCATGAGAAGTTAAACAGGGAAAAGAAATCATAAAGAACTTATCAAAGTTGAACTATTTACATGCCTACATGGAAAAATGGTAATTGTAAATTATGAAAAGTTTCTCAGTATGAGGATAGTTGAAGGGAATATAAATGTGTGTGTTTATACATATGTATTTCTGTATGTATATATGTGTGTGTGTATGTATACATATATATGACTATATAGGAGGCTATATGTGCATATGAATACATAGGTGAATGTGTGTATACGTGTGTACAGGTATACATAGACAGCGGGCACAGGATCAATTGAATTGGAAAGGATGATATTAAAAAATAAAATTAAGATGTGAGAGAGGAATATAATGAGAGGAGATAGGGAGAGATAGAATAGGTTAATTATCTCATATGAAAGAGGCAAGGAAAAACTGTTACGATGGAGGGGAAGACCAGGAAGGCAAAAGGGAATGGGTCAGCCTTACTCCCATTGAATTTGACTGAAGAAGGGAAAAACATACACACTAAATTGGGTATCTTACCCTACAGAAAATTAGGGGGGAAGGGGATAAGAAGTGGGATGGAAGAAGGTAGGGCAGATTGGGGTTGTTAGAAGCACACACTTTTTTTTGTTTTAAAGCAATCTGGGTTAAGTAACTTGCTCAAGGTTACATGGCCAGGTGTTTTTGGGTGGGTGCTAAGTGTCTGAGCCTGGGATTCGATCTCCAGGTCTTCTCAACACTGGAGGTGCTCTTACTCGCTGTGCTACCTGGCCAACCCTGAATCACACACTTTTTAAAAGATTCAGCGTAAAAGTAGAGAATAGAACAAGTGCAGGGCAGGATACGATGGAAAGAAATATAGTCAGTCTTTCACTGTATATCCATTATGAAAATATTTTATGTAACTACACATGTACAACCTATATTGAATTGTGTATCTTCCCAGTAAGGGTAGGTGATGAGGGAAGAAGGGAAAGAATCTGGAATTCAAAATTTTAAAATCTAATTTTTTAAATTATTATCATTATTATTGTTTTCATGCACTGGGAAATTAGATATATTGGCTACTGGAAAGTTGGAGGGGCAATGGAGGAAGATATAGGTATTCAGTGGCAACGCTGCTTTGGGGTGGTGGGTAGAGGAAAGATGGGGATAAAAATTGTAACTCAAAATCTTGTGAAAATGAATGTTATAAAACAAAAATAAACATAAAATTAAAAAAAGAAATAAAGTTCACAGTTCATGATTTAGAACTTGAAGGACCTTAGCAATCATTATTAGAGCAGTAAGTCCAATCTCCTCGTTTTATAGATGAGGAAACAAAGCCCAGAACGAGCAAAGTAACTTGATTGAAATCACAGAAACTTGGAGGCAAAACAGAAATATGAAACTTAAGTCTTCTGACACCAAAGCTAAATGTCTTCCCACGGACAGTAGTCTCCCCTTTCCTCCAAACAAGAAAAAAGTATGAATTAAGAAGTTTAGTTAAACTGATTTCTCTAAAAATTTTCTAGTGACTTGTCTAGTAATATTTTGTTGCCTATCAAGGTGGACTAAGTTGTAAAGTTCATTTTCAAATGGTACAAAAACATTTTAAAGCCCTTATTTTTTTGTGTGTTTCTCTTTCCAATTTGTTATATTTGTAGCAAGCTAGTTATTTTATTTATCACCTTATATAACAAGCTAATGGTAATGTCATTAAGAAGGTTAATTCTTGGGGTGGGCCATGTAGCACAGCGAGTAAGAGCACCGGCTCCAGTGTTGAGAACATCTGGAGATCGAATCCCAGGCTCAGACACTTAGCACCCACCCAGAAACACCTGGCCATGTAACCTTGAGCAAGTTACTTAACCCCAATTGCTTAGGGGCGGCCAGGTGGCTCAGCGAGTAAGAGCATCAGCTCCAGTGTCGGGATGACCTGGATCAAATATGGGCTCAGATACTCAACACCACACCCAGAAATAATAACTGGACGTGTAACCTTGAGCAAGTTACTTAACCCCAATTGCTTTAAAAAAAAAAAAAGAAGGTTAATTCTTTTTAGTCAAACAGGGTAATCATGAATCTTGCAGGATTTTTTTCTTCACATAACGCTAAAAGGACAAAATCACCACCAAGAACATGGATAATTTATCTTAGCCTTTTCAACAAATGTAATTTTTTCTTAGCAAAATTAACACTAAAATAAACTTTTTGAGGCTCACATAAATAAAAAAATATATATTTCACTACCTGAAATACACGATTAAAACAAGGAGCTTAGGCATCATCTTTCAAGAAATTATTGGGTGAATCTGCTCTGATATTCTAGAACCAGAGGAAAAAAAATAGAAATTGAGGGAATCCACTAATCACATCATGAATTAGATCCCAAAAGGAAAACTCCCAGTAATATTATAGTCAAATTGCAGAGTGCCCAGGTGAAGGGCAAAATAGTGCAAACAGCCAGAAAGAAATGATTCAGGTATTGTGGAGGTACCATTAGGATAACACTAGGTTTAGAAGTTTCTACATTAAAGGATGTAAGCCTTGGAATATGATATTCTTAAGGGCAAAGGAGCTAGGATTACAACCAAGAAATCACCTACCCAGCAAAACTGGGTGAGGGGAGAACTGGACATTCAATGAGATAAAGGACTATCAAGCATTCTTGATGAAAAGACCAGAGCTGAATAGAAAATTTAATTTTCAAATACAATACTCAAAGAAGAACAACAACAAGAACAAGAAAAAGAAGAACAAGGACCAGAAGAAGAAGAACAAGAAGAAGAACAAGAACAAGGACCAGAAGAACAAGAACAAGAAGAACAATGACCAGAAGAACAAGAACAAGGAGAAGAAGAAGAAGAAGAAGAAGAAGAAGAAGAAGAAGAAGAAGAAGAAGAAGAAGAAGAAGAAGAAGAAGAATGTTAAACAGGGAAAGGAAATTATATGGGACTTAAAGTTAAACTATTTACATTCCTACGTGGGAAGATGTTATTTGTAATTAATAAGACCTTTCTTGTTATTAGAGTAGTTAGAAGGAGCATATATAGACAGAGGGCACAGGTGTGAGTTGAATATGAAGGGATGATATCTAAAAAATAAGGTATGAGAGAGGAAGGTACTGACAGAAAGAGAAAGGGAAAGGGAGGATGGGGTAAATTGTCTCACATAAAAGAGGAAAAAAAGCTTTTATAGTGGAGGGGAAAGACATACGATGAGGGAATAAGTGAGCTTTCCTCTCACTGGATTTGGCTTAAAGAGGGAATAACATACTCACTCAATTGGGTGTGGAAATCTATCTTACCCTACAGGAAAGGAGGGGGAAAGGGGATAAGAGCAGGGGGTAATAGAAAGGAGGGCAGATTGGGGAAGGGAGTAATTGGAAGCAAACCCTTTTGAAGAGGGATAGGATCTAAGGAGAGAATAGAAAAAAAATGATGAGCAGGATAAGATGGAGGAAAATATAGTTAGTCTTTCACAATATGACCTTTATAGAAATGCTTTGCATGATTACACATGTACAACCTATATTGAATTGCTTGTCCTTTTAAGGAGGGTGGGTGGAGAGGGAGGAAGAGAGATAATTTGGAATTCAAAGTATTAAACAATGAATGTTAAAAATTGTTTTTAAGTTCAACATGGCGATAAGATACACAGGCAATTGGGTATAGAAATCTATCTTACCCTATAGGAAAATAGAAGGGGAAAGGTATAAGAGAAGGGGGAAAGGGGTGAGAGAAGGGAGGGTAGATTGGAAAAAGGTATAATCGGAATGCATGCTTTCATGTGGTGGAGGGAGGGGAGAGATGGGAAGAAAATTTGGAATTGAAAGTCTTGTGGAAGTGAATGTTGAAAACCAAAATAAATAAATAAATCGGAAAAAAAGAAAACTAATTGGATGTGTACAATGAATGACAGTGAATTGAGGATGACTTTTAAGGTGTAATTTTTGGTGATTGGAAGGGTGATGTTAACTTCAAGAGGGGGAAAAGAAAATAAGCTTTGTTTTGGTTTTGTTGAGAAATGAATACAGGATCTACATTACAAAACATCAAGTAGGAAGTTGGAAGTGCACTACTAGAGCTCAGGAGAGAAATTTAGGCTAGATTCATAGATCTGGGAGTCAGATAAATTAAAAAAATAAACCTATTAATATGCTTGTCTTTCCATAGCCCCTCTAATAATTAATATTCATATCTTTGGAAATTTTCTGAGGGTGAAATGAAACTTGAGAGAGAGTTGTTTTCACTTGCATTTCTCTTATTTTTAATAAATAGAATAATCTGCCATTTAGCTGCTAATAGTTTGGTATTAGGAGATTTGATTTTTAAATTGATCCAATTCAAAAATAGTCCACAATTATTGGTATCTTCTATATGCAAAACACTATGCTAACTACTGTAAGAGTAACAAAAATTAAATAAAACAAAAACATAGTTTCATGTAGTTTAAAATTGACTAAGGGAAGTAAGACATGATAAAAATATCTGCATAGAAAGGTAAGGAGTGGTAAGAAGTAGAAAAGTTTTAAGAGAGGCACAAAAATGCACTAAAGGGATTTTTTAAAAAAAGATCGTACATGTCTGAGGAGATTGGAGAAGGCTTTGTGAATGAGTAAGCATCTGAGCTAGGCCTTGAAACCAACAAATCACAATGTAAGGGAAGGGCATTCCTAAAGTAGTGAGCAGAATAAACAATAATCCAAAGGCAAGAAACCTTAAGAAATGAATGAAGAACAATTAGATAAAAGCAGAAGTTTCATGTTCGGAAGGACTTGGAAATAACACTGGGAAGATTAAGTTGGGACCATACTGAAGGAGCCTTTGAATGTCAAATTTAGTACTTGAGAATTTATTTTATAGGTAAATAGGATTCTGTGAGAGTGCCTGAATAGGGGAATGATATTGTTGAAACTTTAGCATAGGAATTTATGTCTGAGTTTGTAAGATTTATTAGAAGGGAAAACTGGAGGTGGTGATACCACTTACTCTTGTAGCTAAGAACAAAAACAATGAGGCCCAGAATAAAGTTTGGAAGTGAAGAGGTGGATGCTATGTTTACCATGTGTACATTAGTGCCAAATTGATATAATTTTCATTTTGTTTTGTCATGGCACATTATTTTTTCTTTTTCTTTTTTTTTCTGCACATTTATAAAATAAAAAAAGTCAAAGGCTTGATTCAAACACAGGAGCTTCCTGCCTTTATATCACAAGAAGAGAGTGAAAAGGGACACCTAGGTGCCACAGTGAATAGGGCACCAGCCTTGGAGTCAGGAGGACCTCAGTTCAAATCTGGCCTCAGACACTTAACACAAAAATCTAGCCAGGTGACCTTGGGCAAGTCATTAACCCCAATTGTCCTCCAAAAACAAAAACAAAAGTAAAAAGAAGAGTGTCAGAAAGTACCAAGTCCACTGAGCACTGAATAACATCATAATTATTTGTTAGTAATTTGTTGTTGCCCTTTTAGGCAAAGTAGAAAATAAGTCATATCATTACTGGACAGGTAACTAAGCTAAACAGCGAGACAAATTATAGTATTTTCGAGCTTAAAAATAGCTTACAAATTATCTATTCCAAGTAAACTATTTTTAAAAAGGAGGAATTTAAAACCTAGTAAAATTAAATGATCAGCCAAAATCACACAGGTAGCTAATGGCTGTAACCCAATATCTTATTGTTTCAATCATTTTTCAGTCATGTCTGACTGTTTGTGACCCCATCTGGGGATTTCTTGGCAGAAATATTGTAGTGGTTTGCCATTTCCTTATCTAGCTAATTTTATAACTGAATAATTGTTTTAAACAGTTTTAAGTGACTTGCCCAGGTCACACAGTTAGCTTTAAGCATATGAGGCCAGATTTAAACTCAGGAAGATGTCTTCCTGATTTCAGGCTGGGCACTGTATCCTCTACACAATCTAACTGCCTCATAACACAGCATAGCAGCTGTAGTAGTGAAAGGCTATTCTTCTTTAGAAAGGAAATATGGCCAATAAAAAGAGAGGATTTGGGATAGGGGAAGAATCTTCAAGGGGATCATGTTTCAGAATTCTAACTTACCTGTCAATAAGAGCTTGCTTTATAATTTGGTGCAATAGTGTCTTTTGCTGCTTCAGTTTCAGATTTATTATAGTTTTTTGGGTCCTGCTTGTTATTCACATTTGTCTCATCTCTCACAGTCCTTACCCCCTCTTATGGAGGTACACCATTGGTGCCCTGGTCTTTATCTCCAGGACCCACAACTTACATTGTTGGAAAAAGAAATTAGTCCAATAAGATTGCCCCATTATACTCCTCTTCTAATAAGGGAATACTGTGTTTTGCTATAGCTTTATTTAATTTTTAAACTATACTAAATATTTAAAATCACAAGCCCTGTTTGCCTTACTTTCCTCATAAGCAATATGTGGACAGTAATAACACTTACCTCTGAGAATAGTTGTGATGCTCAAATGAAATTATAATTGTAAAGGACTTAGCACAGTGCCTGTAACATAGTAAGTGTTATATAAATGACAGTTAGCATCAATATTAATTATTATTAAGTTCTGTTCTTCTGATATAAATATGTAACAAAGACATCTCAAAAAACTGTGTCTACTTTTTCAGCAAATTTAATAAAATAATTTGTATTTTGAAAAATAAAGGAGTTGGTAGGATTGGGTATATTGTACTTATAAAAGTAAACATACATGTGTATTTATATATGTGCACGTAAATATATAAACTGTTCACAGGTGTTCATATATACATATATGTGTGCAAATAAGTGGTCATGTATATACAAACATACTTGTGTGTTCATGTATATGTGTGTACATATACATGCATGCACATGTATGTGTGTATCTGTTTATACATGCACACATATAGCCTTCTTTTCATTATGAATAGAACCAAAAGGGCTACCTTGTTTGTAGGTAATTGTGGTTTATATGCTAATATAATTTACACAGAAAGAGGAAGAACATGAATTTGATGAAGAAAATTACTAGAATTATGAAAACCATAATGTAACATGCAACAGCAAAAAAAATTCTCAAAAACTTCATTCAAACATAGGATTGTAATGTCTATATATTGCAATACTTCCTCTTTTAAGAAGAGGAAGAAGTTATCAGTTAAGAAGAGCACCAAATAACAGATAAAATGCCAGAAAAATGTATTTTTAATAATGAAAATAATTTGTTAACAAGTTGAGAGTTGTTTCTGAATTACCTTTCTCTGAATAGCAACTTGCTGGAGCAAAAGTCAAAATCAATACCAAATTAGGAAGAGGAGGAAGAC